>NC_046316.1:29388462-29689087 GCF_009819535.1 Lacerta agilis
CTGCTCAGTCTAGCATCTGGGTGCTAACTGTTGATGGACAATTTCAAGGCCCCTACTCTCCCTTCTTAGAGTACTTTATCTTTGAGCAAGATTTAGACCAGACACAAACAACCTTTCAAACAGCAGGTAGATACAGGGCAAAGTCACCCAGCCATCCTAAGCACATTCCTTTTTGGTTTTGACACCATTACTTCCCCTCTCATCTTGCACTAGATCTTTGTGTATGTTCCCTCAGTATGGATAACACTATTTGGAGCACCCTGAGGGCCAACTCCTCTCTCTCTCTAGATTGCTCCATCTTCTGTACACGGAGCAGCAATAAATGAAGCCAGCCTTGTCTGGAAGCCCTGACTTAGGCTTCACAAGGGGAAATATATAGAAATGGAAAACAACAACAAGAAGCAGCAATGACTCCTCAACTCACAAGCAATTTGCTTTGTGTGCTTCAAGGCAGACTTTTGCAATGTTTTGTGTCAACAGAGAAATTATTGATCTACAATTTGCTTTTGACACGTAAGCTTCCTTAGGAAAAAAAATAGTTTAATTAGACCTCCAGTGACATTGTTATCCATGTTTTATTTGTAAAGATCTTTGTCTATAGTGCTTCTGAAAGACACTGTATTGATGGGTGTGCTCTGCTTACTCAGATGTAGTAAAGTTAAGAATTGTACAAGGAATTCCCCGGTGGTATCCAGTATGTGCTTTGCTATGACTTTGAGAACCCAACCATGGGGGTATTTTAGTGTTCTTGCCGATGCGCCCACACAGGTGATTTTCACTGAAAAAAGTCAATGAGTATCAATTCCTTTCGACATAATCCAACAAGAGTTAAACATTTTCAAGCCCCACATGCTGATTTCAACGAGAGAGGTAAGTATGTGCTTAGCTCTCCCCTATTGATATTGATAGGGCTTAGATGTGTTTGCTTTTGTCTGAATTTTAGCCTATGTGTTTATTTTTTGAGTGGATACTTCTGCTTGGAAGTATGCCCCAATTCACAGCCATAGTAATCAGAGTACAGTCACATACTTTTGGTTTGCCAACTGAAAAAAACATTGATTTTTTAAATAAAAAAAATAGTACTCATTTAATTCAGAAAAAGCAACAGTTATCAAGAAGTAATATTAATGTTATTTATTATTTCTGGAAAACAATACAGCAGCTTGATCCACTGTATTTTTTTGTTGCTGTTATGGCAGGTATTAAAGGGTAAAGGGACCCTTGACCATTAGGTCCAGTCGCGGGTGACTCTGGGATTGCGGTGCTCATCTCGCTTTATTGGCCGAGGGAGCTGGTGTACAGCTTCCAGGTCATGTGGCAAGCATGACTAAGCCGCTTCTGGCGAACCAGGGCAGTGCACGGTTCTGCACAAAAAAAATGTTGACTTTCACATCTCTTATTTTAAGCAGTGAGGCTTTGTTCAATCCGACAGTAGGGCTGTCCAGCAAGAAAGTAACTGGGACTAACTTGCAACTTCTGGAGACAGTGAAAAGAACAAGTGACCCACACTTCCTATTTTCATTCTTTGCTACGGTGTCTGAAATGCAGGTCACACAGGAGAATGCACAATATACATCCTGGTACGGAAACCATGGAGCTGGGCACTGCTATTTTTCAGTAGGATGCAATCACATACTGTACTGGCAAATCCAGATTGCACAAATGAAGTTGATTTGGGGGTCTTGGGCAACAAAGCTGTTCTCTCTTTCCCCCATCTCTCATCAGACTTTCAGATTTTTTTTGCAATAAGGAAAGTGATGGGGAAATGTGCTGGAAAGCATGGGATAATGCTGACTTGAGGCAATGTTGTCTAGCCTCCCCACAAATGTATCAGAATGAATGCTCAGTATATAGCCAGCATTGCCCAATCTCCCCTGGAGCTTTGCACAAGCAAATCAGGTTAAATGTTCACTAAGCAGGTCATCTGGAAGTAGGATGAATAAGTCACCATCGGTTCCAATTTCTCATTTTTCTAATGCTGAATTCAGTTCTCCACAGTTCCAGATTAGCTTGTGTTATGTTTTTTTTAAGTCCTCATGAAACCTCAGCAGCATTTCAGTGTGAAATTGTCCTAATATACAAACTTTTGTATGCAACTTTGCCTAACATGCATATTTTTCAAAGCAATTTACCCTTACAGAATGCAGGTTTTTATGCTGCTTTCCTGAATATATGTGCTTTGTGCACATTTTAGTATATGCCTGTTCGTAAGTCCAATTTATGTATTTGTATATTGTATATTGTATTAGTGTTGTAAGTTGTAAAATTAATGTAGTTTTTTTATTCCTTTTCTTTTCTTTTTTCCCTTTCCCCTTTTGCTTCTTCCCCCTTTTTTTTCTTTCTTCCTCCCCCCCTTCCTTTTTCCCATCCCCTCCTAATCCCACTCTTTTTTTATCCTTTTTCGTTTGTCTTTTGACCCTCTTTTTAGGATTATTCTTTTAATATTGTTAAATTATGTACGGGTTGTATATAGAGGTGTGTGTGTTTCCTTTCTGTGTGTGTTTTGAAATTGTTATGTATTCTGTTGAGTTATGTGTATGATTTTGCTGTATAATAAAACTTAATAAAAAAAAATAGTATATGCCTGTTCGTACATACTGCTTGACTGGATTGTATTGCAAATGTCAGAGAGGTGCACATTTTGAAGGATGACTGCTTTTCAGTTTGTGTGAATTTGCTACGTTTGCCTATAAATGCAAACTGAATTGAATTTCTTCCCCAGCCCTATCTGAAACAAATCTGGGGCTCCATTAGCATCTGGTCGAATTAACTGGCATTGTCCTGGTCTGCAAAGTGTGTTTGTGATTACTGTGTTGTTCAGAACTGAAGCAATGGGCTGATCAATTTGCCTAAGGGTTGAGTATGTAGTATAACAACTAGTCTTGAAATCTGAAGAAAGCACAATATAGCAGAATAAGGAAATGGTCTTAGGTTGGGTTGGAAATTCCACATCTCCCCCCCCCCCAAAAAAAACTTCTTTTTGCCATTGCAAATAAAACAAAACAAAAATATGCCTTAGTTCTTCAAGTCAATATTATTGAAGAAAACAACTGGGACTAAAATAGGATCGGGCTGGCTGATTGTAGAATTGCATTTATATTGCTGTGGTTGCTCCATTATAGAATTGTGTTTATATTGCTGTGGTAGGGACTGCAGATGACAAAAATGCCCCCGTTGCATCAAGCTCTGTACACAGATAACTGCCAGTCAAGGGCACCATCTACTGAGCATCCACCAAGCAAAAACCAATGACCAGCTGTAGTGCTATGTGGTTTGTGCCCACTAGTTGCTCAATAAAATTACAGAAAATTAAGTTTTTACAGAAAAATCTCACAAGCAGGTGACACATCCCTGCAATTCTCCTCTGATTACTACAGTTTATAAATATTCTCATCACTAATGGAAAATAGACATAAGTAAACTTGCTTTTTTCTGTTGCAGAAATTCATGGGTTGTGCCAGTGTATCATCATAGTTGATAAAGAATAACCACGGAAAAAATTACAGGGATTATTCACCTTGCGGTGTAATTTTCCTTTAAAAATAAAGGTGAAAGATCACTCCTAAAGATCAAGAAAATATTCTTTAAGATCCACAACCAAGATGTAGAGAGAATAATTGATTTGCCTATATTTAAGCAAGCGTTTACTTGGGTTTATTTTTTTAAAGGAGAGGTCTAGACTCTAGATGACAGGAGAGGGTCTTCTGTGGCCACAGCTAGATTATGAGACACATTGCCCCTTGATGTTTGAATGACCCTCTTTCTTGAAATTTTGTATACAAGCATATAGTTCTGAATTACCTGAATTTTGCATTTCTCACAAAGTGTTATAATCCAGAGCTCCATATTCCCATGGTGATTTGTTCAAGGCTGGAGCACCGAAGCCTGACTTCTGTTGAGTCAGGCCTTTGATCCCTCTAGTTCAGTATTGTCTGCATGGACTAGCAGCATCTGTCCAACATTTCAGACCACAATCTTTCCCAGCCCAATCTGAAGGTGGGATTGAACCTAGGACCTTCTATATGCAAAGCCAAATGCTCTGCCATTGAGCTATAGCCCTTTCTTTCTTCAAGGTCCTTTCGCTTATTGGTGGATGGAACTCTAGGGCAGATGGAACTCTATGAATGCTTGTTGTACTTGCCTAGGCAGACGGTGGTGTAGTCAGTTGGGACATATAGGACAGCGTCTCTGAGTCATGACCAAATTTAATCATCTATCTTTGTTGGTGAAGGTATTGATAATGTAATCTTTATATGGCAATTTTTTTATAAAAAAAGAACTTGTATTTGCAGAGTCTGATTACACTGGATGCTCAGTGCCGAATGTCACCTGTCCCTAAAGACACACATTGCCCATAGAGGGAATTCTTCTTCAGTGTCTCATTTCTGGGCAACTTTGCAGTCAGCCGGCACTTCCAAACACCCTATTGATTTATTGTCAGACTGCCAGAAGTCTTCCACAGGTAGGTCAGAAGCAAGAATTTATAGAGAATTTATGACTTGGATTGAAGGAGGAGACAGAAATATCTCTTTAAAACTTGACAAGTAAAGATATAGATTTTTGGGGGGCTTGCTGAATGTTGAATAGTGATATTTCATTAACTATACTCAAGACATATGGTATTGCGCTTTCCCTCAGTTTATCCTCTCTTCTTCCAGTTAAAAATTCGAGGGGAAAAATTGACAGTCATATTCAAATATTTTTCAGATACTGCAGTACATCACAGTAGTGGCAGACCAATTCCAAACGCATGTATCATAATAGTTAAAATATAATTTGACTCTAGTGAAAATGTCATAAAACTGAACTTGAAACCAAGTTATTTTCACAGTCATTTTTTTAAATGGCAGAGTCATGGGACTGAAGTCATAGACTATAATGTGCATGCCACATATATGTTTAACTGTGTTAAAACTGGCTTCCAAGTCAGTGTTCAGGCTGAAACCTGGTATCCTCCAGATGTTTTGGACTACTGTTCCAGTTGATCTCAGCCATCACATCTGGAGGGCACCAGGTTGGCAAAGGCTGGTGTAAGGTTTTTCTCATTTAAGTAACATAAGCAGAAAGTTTCAACAACTTGGACAAAGTTGTAACAGTGAATTCACTGATTAATTTAATGGTGAATTTACTGATAATCATTCTCATGCAAGAACAGAACATATGCTCAGCCTGACTTAGATTAATAATTAAGAATTTAAAAAAGGAGGAGAGGAACTCTGTAAAGCAAGCTGAGTTGTTGGGATGGATATTTCAGTTTTCAGAGCTTTGGGGTAACAGAGTCTGCAGAGAGCACCCATAATGTTTTGATTCCTGTGGTAGAAAACCCAAATAGTGCTCCACTCTTCTGGTAAAAATATAATCATCTTCTAATGACTGACCATTTGTTTGACACCAAATCTTTTGACATTATGAAGCCTGTCTCATGTTGTTGTTGTTGTTGCTGCTGCTGCTGCTGCTACTGTTGTTGTTGTTGCTACCACTGTAGATGGTTTGTGCATTGCATTGTTGATAAGAATGTTTAGGAACTAAAATGCCCAGTCAGTGGCACCAAGCCCTTTTGGACCCACTATGTTTTTGGGGTAAGGGCTAGACCCCTCCATGTTCAAAAAGCGTGGAAGCACCCTCTCCTCCACCACCGGAGGTGGCATCAGGAAGAGGAAGAGGAGAGCTGCTGGCCATTGAAGCAATGCAGCCGCCATGTTTGGGTGTGCCCTGGCTCCTCCCAGCATCCTGACATCACATGCGCATTGTGACCCAATCGCCCTCATAAGCTGGCATCTCTGGCCCCAGTCCTTTCTACCCTGAGCTATGCCAAATATCAGATGGCCTGAAAAATTCTGTAAGCTTAGCATGTAACAATGTCAGTATCTCTCATTACCGCACAATCACCTTTCTCTGGGTGACCTTCATAGCAGGTTTTCTAATCTGATATCCTAAATTACCCAATATTAAATTATTGGAGATTTCTCATGGTGTGAAGGATGAAATTATAGCCTTTGTTTAATAAAGATAATGCATGGTATAATAATAGCGAAGTCAAAGTCTATGAACAGAACAATATATCTGAAATACCTCTTGTCGTGCGAAACAGGGAAGTTGAGATTGAGTGTGCTATCACAGACACTGGAAATGGAAAAGGACAAATAACCTTTAGCGCGACTGAAATTAACTCCCTATTTAGAAATTACTTCTCAGATCTCCCTTCCACACACTGTCACTCAGTTGATGGGACTTGTGATGATTGCTGTACATAGTAGACATTAATCTTCCATCTCCACTACAAGAAGATAACATTAGTCTTAATCGAGAGTACATTAGATGATATCAAATATATAATTGGTTCTTTTAAGCCAAGTGAAAGTGCTAGGGCCAAACTGCTTTGAAGTTACTATTTATAAGTCATACAGGAAAAAGCTACTCTTTGAATCTGCTGATTTTTGACACAGTTGAATTGTAATGTCTTCCCCCAATTCATTGTAGGTTTATCTGTGTTTATATCTATTACTGGAGTAGTTCTAACTGTTCTCTCTGTGAAAATGCCAAAACTCAAAGCTAATGTACTTATTGCATATGAAATTCTTGTAACATGCATCCCATGTGTATCCTGATACATAACTATATGCAGAATACACACATTTCTCCTGCTTATCACTGTCATCATCACTGAACCTCCACTTGTATTTTGGCCCTTAGGGAATCACATGCAATTAAGATTCCCAGATAATATAAAAAGACATTTTACTTTATCTAAGATTCCTTAGATAATACAATTAAGTAATATTAAAACAGTTTTCCGGGTTGCAGAACCAAAATACTGTACATCTCTAAATAGCACAGGCTTATTGTGTCTCTAAGAACGTGCTTGTGCATGCATCCACACAGGACCCTTGAAAACACAATTATGTGAGAATTGGAATCTTTAACATGGGTCAAACTGTGTGCCACTCTGGAGAGATATGTCCAAAGAATTCAGGAATTCACATCCACAGCAAAGGCTTCGGTTAAGTAACAGAGTGCCCATTTACTAAAGGGGGGTGGGAAAAATAAAGATATGCAATATGAACATCAAACAATGCAATGTAGGTGAAATTCATTGCTTTGATTAACCATAGCATTCTAATGCATTTATGCCTTAAAACAGGGGTAGGCAACCTAAGGCCCGGGGGCCTGATGTGGCCCAATCGCCTTCTCAATCCAGCCCATGGACGGTCCTGGAATCAGTGTGTTTTTACATGAGTAGAATGTGTCCTTTTATTTAAAATGCATCTATCGGTTATTTGTGGGGCATAGGAATTCATTCACCCCCCCCCCCAAATATAGTCTAGCCCACCACATGGTCTGAGGGACAGTGGACCGGCCCACGGCTGAAAAAGATTGCTTATCCCTGCTCTAGTCCAACCCTCTGAAATACAGGAAACTCAGTTAAAGCATCCATGACAGATGGCCATCCAAACTCTGCTTAAAAATCTCCAAGGAGAGACTACCACCTTCTGAGGGGTTGTCCATTCTACTGTCAAACAGCTCTTACTGTCAGAAAGTTCTTCTGGATGGTTAGTCAGAAACTCATTTCTTCTTACATTTGTCCCTATTGAAATTCGTTCACCCCCCCCCCCATATAGTCTGGCCCACCACATGGTCTGAGGGACGGTGGACTGGCCCATGGCTGAAAAAGGTTGCTGACCCCTGACTTAAAATAAAGATTGCAAATAAACTATTAAGAGGGAAAAGAGAGCCCTTCACTAACAAAACGAGGAAAAATTTATGGGCGCAGAACCTATGTGGTGTGGAGTGCCAGAAAAGAGAAACAGATTGAAAGTTACCTATCTAGCACCTGGAGAGACTCTTGTTGCATTCTCTTGGTGTGTGTATATGAGGATATCAAAACCAGAAACTTGAGCGAATAATTTCTATGCTTGGGTTTCCAGTCTGAGAACTTACAAGTTCTTCCATACAGACACTTTGAGTTAAGATCACATCTGAGAGGAAAACTTAGCAATAGAAATTCCTTACTTCAAGCCTTCTAAATCTGGTGCACTCTGTTTATAGTGGATGATAAAGATGAAGATGACTGATTGGGCTAAAATCTACCCCTTTCCTAAGATTTCGGTGTCATGGGTGTGTATGGAAAGAAGGAGGGTGTGCTTATGTGGGGAAACAAGAGAAAAGCTGGATCCCCTGCAACCTTCTGGGTGAGGTTGAAATGGTTAAAAATTCCTTACAGGACAGGCATGAAAAATACCATCCTGCCTCAAGCCAGATGTTTTCATGTTAGCTCCAGATTATGGGAGAACTAGGAGTAAACAGCTATTGTTCTGCTTACTCAGGGTAATAACTACTAACTTCATTTACACAACAGTAGTGTTTGTATCTGGCAGGAAGAAACCTGTTCCTTCAAGGCAGAGTAAGCTATTTTGTTAAGAGGGGTTCACTCAGTATTGCCAGTTCTTAGAAGTTCTCCCAGGCTTGCACACAGAAAGGTTGACCCTTCAAGCTACTGAGTTTTAAAACTCATGTCAGTGTATAAGGACATGAGCTGCCATTGTTGCACAATGTATATTCTTGTGGGTGAGCTTGTCTACTTGGTTTCTAACCCATTAATTCCAGTGGTTGTACTGATGGCAGAGGGAGAATGGCTGCTGCTACTTTGGATATTAAAAAAAAATCACAGCCTCAAAATCTCATTATTTTGAAAAGCATCACAGATGTGGGCAGTGCTCACACATCTGAAGGTTACTCTACTTCAGTTGAGTGAGGCTTAATCTTGTACAGTCAGTGTGTTGAAGAAGAGAACTCCAGAAGGAATGCTTCCAAGTAGCACAGGCAGTATTTTTTTAAAAGCTGAAACCAAATACATAATGCATGAGGGCAAAATTGATTTTCAACATCCCAATTAAAGGTTAAGAATCTCTTTGCAGTCTGACACACACTGAAAGTGGGGGTGTCAGTCACATATAGCTACAAGAAAAGAATGACATAACATTGATGTTGTACTGCATGCTGTTTGCTAGCATTGTTAGTGATTTTACTAACATTTTCCAGTTAAGTGGAATGTAGATTGTTTTGCCTTGTCCTGGAGCTCCTGCCTTACCCAGCTAGAAGTGTTTGAAGCACCTTTATTGTTTTGTGGCCTGATAGAGGTTTTGGTTTGGTATGGCAGTGTGTGGACAATAGAATCCGAGAAAAAAATAGCCATGAATGCTTCCTTACAATTAGCAGTGAATCTGACAGATTACTGCTAGAATTAAGGATAATGCTTCGGAGAATGGAGTAATGCTGAGGATGTAAATATTTTACACCTTACTTATTAAATGAAATTAAGGCTGAGATGAGATGGTTATAGTGCTGTCTCCATTTTAGTATATAGGCATGTTTAATGAAGGCAGTTCTTTTTAAAGTCGTGACTGCAGCTGCAGTCGTACAACCCAATTTTCAGAGACACACAGTCTTAGATATATGCAACAACAGCCTGATCCATACATTGGGCCTATTCTAACACAAAATGGGGTGCACATGTATGGTTTGAACCCTATTTTATTCCCCCTAGTTGTGCTATCTGGGGATAATTCAGGGTAGTCATGTATCTGTTTGTGGAATGCATAGCACTTCCTTATGGCTCTGTTCCATCTTCCTCCAGTCAATTGTCTCTACTGAAATGAGACGGAGAATGTGGGCCACAGAATTAAGCCTCTTGTCAGCAGAGGCAGAGCTAGCTGCTCTGGCACCCGGGACTAGCTGCCAATGGGGGCTGGGCGAGCATCCCAGGGGGCTGCCGCGATGATGTCACCCCCCTCAGGGATGATACTTGGGGTGGACCGCACCCACCGCACCCCCTTCTCTGCCAGTGCTTGTCAGCCCCTCCCAGCTATACTGTTTTATAACTGAGAAGCAGGAATGTAAGACAGCAAGTATGATGGACAAATAATAACTTGAACAAGCCTCTGTTTTATAGAATTAGCTTTTTCCTTTCTTAAGAGAATACAGATAATCCATTTCCTCTCCCTTACCTTAAGACATTTTTACAGGTTTTTTTTTTTTTACACTGAAATAAACATGAGTTTGGCCAAACTGCGAGAGGCAGTGAAGGATAGGCGTGCCTGGCGTGCTCTGGTCCATGGGGTCACGAAGAGTTGGACATGACTGAACAACAAAAAAATTCCACAAAATATGTGGCCCACCAATCATACACAGAGTGTGTGCCATTGAGTGGACTGAGGCAGCTGCCTCAAACAGCAGGTGCTGAGGAGCATGTAGCAGATGGAGCTGGGTGTGCCGCGTAGTGGCCTGCCTAGTATACCTTGACTAACCTACTGCCATCAAGAACATTGTGGGACACTACCACATTATGTTGAAGTAAGATTCAATGCCTAGTCAACTTTTGTATGTGGAATGGCTCGAAGGCGCCATTTTCTCCTTTGCCTCAGGCAGCAAAATGTCTGGTGCTTGCCTTTGCTTGCCTAATGGGAATCTATATACAATCTAATTGCAAAGATCATAATTGACAGCAACACAAAATTTAATGTTTCCAATATATATTCTCTGTTTTCTTAAACTCGTCTTCATAGCCAGCTTCTCCCAAACTTTGTTGAGCAATATTTTTCTCTCCTTCTTTGTGTTGTTAATTTGTTTTTGCAGGAAACATTCCAATAGCTAAATTCCTCAGTGTTCTGGTGTCCAAAATTAACCCTCTGGCGCTGAATTTTTCTGTCAATTTTCTTCTTAAATGCCCAACAAACCTATAACTTAAAGTTCTCATTATAATTTGCCAATATCTTTTCGATGAAACTGAGTGCAAGCTTGGTTTCCCCAAGGAACTATATGCTGAACTATAGACACCCAGGGAATGTATGACAGCCCCCTTTAGCTGTGAGAAGCAACCTAGAGAATGTGCCAATGCATATCTTAATTGGCCCAGAATTTGATTTTTCATGGAGTAGCCCTTCTTATGTATATTCATATTTGCATAGGGTCCTCCAACCACCCAATGTATTGCGGGCATGTGTAGACGTGGCCAGGCTTGTATGTGTGTTTTCAGCTTGTGAAGACAATTTGTATTTAAGTGCTCACTATGAAAACAAACAAAAAACCCTGCACTCCACCCACAAGAATTCTATGCAACCGTCTTTTCCATTTGATAATTTTTAATGAAACTTTTTTTCCTCATTATTTGATGTAATATTATCAAAAAATTCAAGCCCCTGTAGGATAATTGTTTTGGCACAGCACCAGCAAATATAGACAGTTGGGGAATGGGTACCATGCCACCTTTAAATTATCTAAAAAGCTACTGTTTTGACTCCTGCCATATCCTCAAAATAATCTGCGATGAAAGGCTTAGTAAACTAAGTAGATGAGAGAAAAGAGGCCTTGAGGTACCACATTTCACCAAAATTTCTGATGACAGTTTTGGTGGAACAAGAAAGATAATTGTAATGAAAAACATGACATCCTAAGGAAATAGAGTTAGGATCCTAGGGCGGAATTCAAATTAGAGCTCATTTGGAGAGAAGAAAACACAGTGAGAACCTGCATAACTAATGCCCCCCCCCGGCATTAAGAGAATCAAATATGTACCTAAGAAATACATACACCATGCATTGTAGACTGATCACATTCTTTCAAGGTGCGGCTAGTGGCTAGAGATTAGATACTTTAAAAATAAATGCTGAGACACTGGAGATAGAAACTTCAAAGAATTTTGGGTGTGCTGGAACATCATGTGCCATCTGCTTTTGATCTCTGCGGAAGCCTGCTGTGGGATATGTTTTCAAAAAAATATTGGAACATTACAAACTCACACTGTTGTTTGTGCCCTGAGGCAGCACAAAGAAAGGCCATTAGTACTTCCAATTTTAGAGGACAGGACTTACAAGTGCAAGTAGCAGACAGTTGATAGGAGGCATTTGAGGCCCTACCCTTTTTATATTCTGGTCTGTCACCTCCACTTCCCACATTGCTTGCTTTTATGCAGAATCACTGGGTATAATTACAGCCTTACAACTGTAGCTTTTATTCATTTCGAGAAGAACACGTTAAAATGGTTTCATTGGGAACATTACATAACACACACCTCCTGTCAGAATGTGAATAGTCCCTCTGGTAATTTAGGTCAACTTCAAATCTTCATGCATATTTGAGGTAGGTTTGCACAATTTGTGATCTACTAAGCCAGATGGAGCACACAAATCATGTATGGTGAGACACCCCACCACAAGTTCATTAAACCTCCACCCCACCTACCCTTTAAAGATTACAGAAGGTCTGCCTGTGGTAACCACAGAGAGAGCCTTTTCTGGTGCCTTTATAATGCCTTCCACTTGGAGACCCTGTTGCTATCATTTCAGCACCACACAAATACATGTATGTTTTGCCAGCTTTCAAGAGCTGTTAAAGTAGCTGTTTTCAACTAAGAACAGTTTGGTTTCTCTATCTATTCAAGTGGGCTGTTGCTGCTTCAGTTTGCTGTTTCGCTTTGGCAGCTTGGATCTATATTAGTGTCTATTTATTTGACCTCTTGAGGTCATGGTAGTGGCTAAGTGGCTGAGCATAATAGGGCAGAGCCTTCTCAGGGGTAGCACTGAAGCTTCAAAATGCTCTCCTTGTTGAGGTTCACTTGATTCTCCCTGTGTTGTCTTTCAGGCAGAAAACAAAACATTCTAGTTCAAACAAGATTTCGATCTCCAGTTACAGTTTTTGACTAGTTTAACTGCGGCTTCACAGATGTATTAAAAATAAAATAAAATTGTGGGTTTTGCCTCACATTTAACACCAGATGGTGAAAATACACACCTAATACCTCTAACTCCTACATCATAGCTATTTTTTATAAGTGGATTAAATTAAAGGGGGTTGGACCAGATGACCCTTGGGATCCCTTCCAACTCTGCAATTCTATGATTCTAAGTAGGCAGAACTATCTCGGCACTGGCTGGAGGAGACTACACTGAGAGACTGGGAGCCATGACTGACAACTGCTCTGGACTCAAGCTTGCTGAAGCTATGAGAGGGACTCTTTGGGTACAATGTTCTGCACTCCCTCCACTGAAGTCTCCAGGTGTAGATATGTGTAGCATAAACCATATTTCTTAAAGGCATTAGCTTCCACTGTGCCTCGATTTCCCCAACAGATATATAACCCTGGGTGAGCACCTGGAACCCCCTGGAATTTTGCTACCATTCGGCAGAGGTTGCAGGTGGTGCGCAACCTTCATAACAGCATATAGACATTCCCAATGAAGACATATACAGCCAATAAAGCATGTTCAAAAGCAGAAGAGGATTTATGAAAAAACGTTTCTGCTGCTGATAGTTTGCGGCTCTGCCCACTTCTCCAATTAGTCATTCTGCTTATTTCATGTGGTACTCACCTTCCTTGAAAAAGGCATGGGATGTCAATTGGAAGGATGGACACAAATCTCTAGTATGATGAGCAGGGAAATATAGGATTTAGAAGCGGACCTATTCCTGCCCAGCAAGAGCAAGTCGGGGACAGGATCATTCTGTAAAAAAGCAGTATTTTTTTTTAGTCAGCCAAGGATCCACCTTTTAAAAAATGTCTTCATTCAGTCTCTTTAAAAGGCTGATGATATCTTAGCTTTTATATTTGTCTTACGTTTGGACAGATCATATTATATTTTATTAGAATTTGTGGGAGGGGAAAAAAAACCCATGGAAATAAAACCCCATGTGAAATTTCTTGAAATTGCCTTTCACTTGCCTGAATAAATTTGTTATTGATTTTGCCCTTTTATAAGAATGAAAGGTTAATGAAAACAATCGTGTGGCTTTCAGCCCACGGTGGAGATTATGTATTATATATATATGATTTGGTGCCTCTTTCAAATACAAACATTAGTGTTTAGAACTCAGCCTTATGAAAGATTAGCTCCTTTGATGAGGAATGAACTATACTTGGTGAGTGACAGATTAATAACTCCAGTGCTTTTACATTTGCCAACCTTAAAAAACAACAACAACAACAACAGTGCAGGCAGTTATGAACTGAAGATAATTCTGCCCTTACGTTGTTTGAAATTGTAGCTTATAGCAGGCTGAGACACTCAGGTTCAGAAACTGGAAATATGCATTTCCACTCTGTTCACACATTGCAATCTCTTGGTCTTGGTCTTGTTCTTGTGTTATGTTTCCCCAGTTCCTGAACTTACGACATTACATGGGAAGGAGTGTGCTTCATGAAGCTCAGGGCATCTCCTTCTACTCTGGCAGTGCAGGAAAAAGCCACTTCTCTTCAGTGACTCAGACGCCACCAGGGTAACATAAGAAGAGAGCTGCGGTTGCAGTGTGTTATGACTTTGCCAGATTGCACCTCATGCCATCATTTCATGCTTCGTCTCTGCTACACATATATCAATTAGGCTAAACGTGATTCCAAATTCTTAAAGGAGGCTCAGTCCTGAGGTAATCTTTTGCTCCTTCCTAGCCCAAATGAATAATAATTTTCGCTGGAGAAAGTGGAAAGCTGGAGAAGTAACATGGACAAGACCTAGAAGCAACATTGGCAAGATGTAATTGTGTGTGTGTGTGTTTAAAAATTTCTTTCTGAGCAGTAATAATGGCACAATCTAGAAAAATCATTTATTTATTTATCTTCTCTAAGAAGTGAGTTCCAAAGTCTAAGGGCAGCCACCAAGAAGGCCCTTCCCTGTACCCACATCAAATGTGCCTTTGAGGGTGGTAGAACTCCCCAACAGATCTCAGAGCACGTGCAGATTTGTATGGGAGAATACAGTCCTTCAGCTTTGGCTATCTGTTGCATTTTAATTAGTTACAACTATGTCTTATTCCATGGGTTCTAGTGGGGTTTAGTAATGTATGGACTATGGAGTTTACAATCCTATGCATGCCTACTGATAAGCCTCACTGAGTTCAATGGGGCTTATTCCTAGTTAAGTGTGCATTTGGGTTGCAACCAAAAGACAATGCATTATTATTTAAGAATGGAGTTTTCAAAGATCAAATATGAACTTTCTGTTCTCTAAACATTATTATGAGTGTCCTGAAGGGCTGTTATGGTTTATACTTATAAATATTAGAAAGATGGACTTTCAAGTTGTATGTAAAGCCCAGATCACACCATTATGGTGAATAATAGTGGAGCAAATAGGCATTTGGGAAGCCTGACCTATTTCAGAAAATATTTAAAATCATTAAACTTGTGGACTAGGAAAAGGTAAATCGGGAGACACCATGGGAAGGCATTCTGCCTACAAATGAGATAGGTGTCCTCAGGGATTTCCTTAGCTACCGAGCTGTTCAGTTTTGAAAATATTAATAATTTGTTTTAAAGGACAAGGTTGGTGTGTGTGTGTGTGTGTGTGTGAGCTCTTCACAAATATTCCTGAAGTTCAGCACTCAAAAAATCTGAAAGGTTTGTTTTTGTGGGGAAGAGGAGAAACATAGAAATTTGGGAGATAGAAAGCTGGGTTTCACATACTGATTTCATTGCAAGCCCATATCTCCTCATTAAGCTTTAGAGAAGACTTGTCCTTATTGACAACACAGACCCCTGATATCTCACAAAAGAGCCTGGAGAACACTTATCCAACTTTTTCCTCTAGGTTTTCTCTCAGAAAGCAAAAATGAAGCCACCTGAGAGCAGCTCTCCTTGTTTCGGTAAACAGATCAATACCAATCTCATGGTCAGATGTTGATAGACCTAAAAGAATCAGCAATGGTCATTTGCTGAAATCCTTTGCTAGGAGGAGACCCATCAGTTAATGCAGTCACCGGTTCAATAGATAGAAACCACGTACAAGAGCCAAAATAGGTCATAATGGAGTGCCAACAAGTGCTCTGTCACAACATTTTTAGCTTATTTTCCCTAAAATCGGCAAACAACCAGGGGTGTTTCTAAGCCTTTGCATGTTTACTTAGAAACAAGTTCCACTGTGCTAACTGAGGCTTTAAGCCAGGAAAATGTGCATGGGACTCTACCCTAAGACGCAGCACTGCTGTCAGAGGTCAGCATCGCTTAGTGTTGTGTATTGATTCAAGGGTTATCATATCTGTATTACTATTGTCTGTATTCACATTAGGGGAAAGTTACTGCCTTCCTGTTCCAGAAGGAACAGCTACTATTGGTTCGTTCAAGTTGCTGCATTTGGATCCTCAGTCTTATTGGTTCCCACCAAAAGGCAGCTTTGTGATTGCTTGAGATTGTTCCCTCCACAATGTATCCTTTCTAGCCATTCTACTGCCCCTATAAATGTAGCTTCCCTCTCCTCAGTTCCCCCGTCTTGTTTACTTGAATAAAGAGTGTTACATGAAGAAGCTGTCTCCTGCCTGCTATGTCGGAGAGCTGAAGTCACTTGCTGAATCACTATCCCCATGCTATAACACTTACCACATGTGAAAACGCATGGCCCAGTAGGGTGTTCACTATCAATCCCTGCAGCCCCCCAGCTCTGCTGTTGTTCCTTGCTGCTGCTGCCTGTTCACTTGAACTCTTGGAGTGAACAAACAGGGAGGGACAGGAGCTGCGATCTCTGCATGCCTTGTCTTGTCGCACTTAGAAGCGGTGACAGTTCAGCCCAGACATACAAGTGTGGGGGCAGGGGCAATAGCAGTGAAATGGTGAAGGGGCCCACTGGGACTTGCTTCCTTGAAACCTGGAACCAGCATGGCTAAGACAAGCAATCTTGAAAGTGGAATACTTCTATTAGAGACTTTCCAAGTGCACAGATTTCTTAGATGATCTGCAAAGTGTATTATTTTAAATGTACATCAGTGTTCACATGTTGTCATACATTCATCTATCTAGTTTTCTTCCATGGTGTACATAGCAGCCTTCTTAAGGCATCATTAATCAAGTGCAGTTTTCTTTAGACAACTGGTTTGGATGAAGAATCGTCTTAACCCCTATCTTTCTGCTTCATTTTTGAAAGCTGTTTATGCCCCCCCCCCCAATCAGTAGCTAAAGCATTACATCACCCAAAGCCTATGAATTAAAGCTTAGGCCTGGAAAGTATTGAACCGAAAGAATGGATGTCATTTCTACACCAACGGTTAAAGTCTAATCACATTTCCCGGAGAAGACAGTTTCTGACAGAATGGCAAGTTCATTTTCCTGAAGAGAGTCAGCTGATAAATATAAAATGCACTCGGCAGATTTGGTAATTTTTCAGCTTTTGAAAACCTTTAGAATGCAGAACAGGCGCATGACTGGGATTCTGAATCAACTATCTGCTGTAGCATAGCGTTAAAAAAAAAGCATTTGTGCATGCCTTTGGACAATTCAGAGAATCCGTAATCACTGTAATGTTGCCAGTCATGTCCTACTCTAATATGATTGCTTATCGAATCATATTAAACAGACTGCTGAAAGAGGATCCTTTATAGAATGTATTAGAAAGTGGAATGCAAAAATGTTTGCTTCTAGCCTGTAAGACCCTTTTGAAATGCAGTGCTACCTCTTTTTTATGCAAGACACTAATGGTGCAATCCTATAGTGTCTACTCAGAAGTAAGTCTCATTGAGTCCAGTAGAGTTTACACCCATGCAAAACCGTGCATGATTGTAAGATTTTGTCAGTGCTGGTGCATACCGGGAATTGGTGCAGTAATCTGGTGAAGAAACTGAGCAATGTGCCAATATCTATAGGTATTTAGAAATTTCACTGTTGCCAGTTACTTTGGGGGCCAAGAAGCAGTAGAATTTTTTTAAAAAAACTACACAAACAACCCAGGATGTCTCTGGCTCAGATCATGCTTCTGAACAGACCGCATGGCCCTAAGCAAGCCGCTATTTCTCCAACTCAACCCCATTCCATGCCTGCAATATAGGGATAATAGTTAAAATCTAATGGTGTCCATCCCTCAATAAAATAAGCATATTGATGGAATGCATTCTCCTGTTCCCCCCTGCAATCCGCTGTGTGTCCCCCAAATCTCTGTTAGCAGAGAGAGAGGTATAATGTACATGGAGTCCAGAGAGAAAATATATTTGATGATGCTTTGCTGTCCTGCCCCTAAGTTGGCTAGTGCCACTGGCGGAGGAATGGAGGGGGGAGGGGGAGTGTACTGCTCCCGGTACCATCGGGGAGGGCGGTACCATCACGGCTGTCCCCCTGGACACACGCCACGTACCCCCACTGCGCCAGGCTCCGCGCCCCTGTGGGCGGCGCACCACACCCCGAGGACACACGCCACACCCCCATGGATGACATGCCATGCCCCCGGGACGTGCTCTACACCCCACGGGGTGGCGTGCCACACCCTGGGACGCACACCGGCTATGCCCCCACCTGCTCTCCGCCCCTGGTGCCGGAGCATGGAGCTTCGCCACTGGCTAGTGCAGAAACATTCTGTAGCAGTTATGGCTCTGCTATAACATATGAAGCAATAGATCTGCTAAGTGCACAAGGGACTTTGGACTGTGACCACCATCCATGTTAATTTTCATGGAGCACCACAGCTATAAATAGTATGGAAACACCTTCTCAGACAGGTAATGTGTGATGATTCAGTATCTTCTTTTGCTGGTTCCCACGAAGCTTCCATCTCCTGCTGCCCTGCATCTTCGTTTTTCCCTTCCCTGAATTATTATTTTGCAGGATGAATTTAACAGCCACATCTTAAAACACACTTATTGTAAGTCCCAGTACTGTCCTTGTAGCATACATCCAAGTAAGTGTGCTTGACATTGCAGCCTAAGTGAACTTGTTTATCCTTATTATTTCAATTCACGATTATATTAGAAACCTTAGAGGGCTTTCGAGAGATGCACTGATCTTGTCTTCAGCAGCTATATTAGCCTCAGAAATGTTGCCTTGGTGGTTTGTTTTGCTCCTGTTGATGACATTAAACGGTTCTGTTTAATTGGCCTAAATAGTTAACTGCAAAATTGGGCCACCTTATGCAGACATGTGTTGATTTGACACTGTTTATGTTCAAGCATGCCTTTGGATATGAGATACCAAATTATTATTTGTGGGGTTTATAATCCACTTTCCGACTCAAAAATGCATTCTCAATACAGAGCTGCTCTAGCATAAGATGCAAGTTCACTCGTTCTGGTGCCAGCCCCCTGCCCCACCCCGCGACATCTCTGAATATTGGCTTACGTAAGCAATCATATTGTGTGACCTTAGAAAGTTCATGGATCTTGGCTGTGGCAACTTACACAATTTCAGATACCTTGTCTCTAAAATTGCAGAAGAATTAGCTTGCTTTATTTGAGCCACCAAGGCTAACATCCTGTCCCAAGCAGCTAACCACAACTTATGCAGTTGAGTTCCCTGCCTTTGAGGCAATCATGGGAGTCAGCACACAATGCTTATAGGATTTCTACAGCAGAACACAATACTCCATTGTTAGTCTCCCCCATCAAGTGATGCACTGCAATTCTCAGCGCTGTTCAGGGCAGGTTATTGTCAGCTTTTATCGCAATATTTTTCATCCGCTTATAAAGCACCTACAATGTTCTAAGTGTTGCACATATATGAAAAGATAAGGCTCTCGGATCCAACAGGCACAATACAAAAGGAAAAAGGAATAGGGAGGGTAAAGGAAAGTAGGCATTTGTTTTATTATTGTATTATTTACTCTTGGTGGTGTTGACACCATCTGGATTCTTCTATCTTAAGTACAAAATATATATCTGACTAGGGCTGTTTATTCATTCTTGAATAGGTGCCTATGAACAAACAGCATTGGCTGTGTTCAACCTTGAGAAATTGCATGAAGGAACTTTTCCCTCGAAAAAATGAGCTCGATAATAGAGAAGAACGGAGCTGCTGAAGCACAGTACTATGGAAGTAAGCTGTGTGATAGATAGCCCGGTCGGCAGATAGTAATTAAGTGCAAGGAATAGGGGCAACACACAGGGAAAACAAAGCTGATTGTGACCCGCTGTGAGCCAAGCTTCTGCTTCTCCTTCTGGCTGTTTTGTTCCAAAGCCCGTTTTGAATAGCCTGATCCTGAATGTTGCTTACAAAAAGCTACAGGCACTGCGACATCATGAACTGTCTGTCATGGGAGGAGCATATATGGGCTCCTTAGCTTTCAGTCCTGAATGTATTTACTGAGAGGTAATGCCTGTTGATTTCAGTGGAGCTTCCATGTCCTTGTGTTTATAATCACAAAAGCTTTAGTTCGCTAACTCACAAGCCCCTCTCTCCTCCCCAGCTTACATGTACAGTACAAGCAATTCTTTTCAAGGACAATTGGAACAGCTGCATTCAGATCCATCTTGCCTTATAATTGAGGCACTGCATGCTATTTGTTTCAGTTTCTCTTGGTTTCTCTCTCTCTTTTTGGACTGCAAAAAGATCAAACGTATCCATCCTTAAAGAAATCAGCCCTGAGTGCTCACTGGAAGGACAGATCCTGAAGTTGAGGCTCCAGTACTTTGGCCACCTCATGACAAGAGAAGACTCCCTGGAAAATACCCTGATATTGGGAAAGATGGAGGGCACAAGGACAAGGGGACGACAGAGGATGAGATGGTTGGACAGTGTTCTCGAAGTGACTAGCATGAGTTTGGCCAAACTGCGGGAGGCAGTGGAGGATAGGGCTGCCTGGCATGCTCTGGTCCATGGGGTTACGAAGAGTCGGACATGACTGAACGACTGAACAACAACAACAACAACAACAACATGCCATTTGTTTACAGAAATTACAGTCAAGCTGGAATATGAAATTTCTGAGAAATAAATGTTTCCTCAAAGAAAACTCAGTGATGGTAGTAAATGAAGAACATAAGAGTGGAATGCTTCTAAGTTATGTGCAGTGCAATCCTGTATATGTCTGCTCAGAAACAATTCGGGATGAGTGAATCTAGCAATTTCAGTTTCTCTTGGTTTCTCTCTTTCTCTTTTTACTCTTAAGTTGATTGCTACGTCGGTTTGGCTTTTTAAAAAGCAAATCCTTCTGATAATGCAGCAGTATTTTAGTGCAGATTTCCTCTGCAGCACCCATTCTTGGGTGCAATTCTGCCTGATGGGAGCTTCTGCAAATGAGTTTCCCCTTATGCAATGCATTTTGGTGTGCTATTTTCACCAATAGATGCGTTTGTATGCACACTGTACCCTAGTATATGCATTTTGTGCATACTACTTGGAAGGAGAACTGCATTGCAAAATCTGGAGAAGTGCAAATTTTGACGGTGGGCTGAGATTCCAGTTGCTTATTGTTTCAGAAAGTGTGAGTTAGGTAGGTTTGCCTTTAAATCTGAACTGAATCAATTTCATCCCCCGTCCCTACTTAGCTTATTGTTTGAAAGACTCATGGGAGTTGAAGTCAAACAATATCTGGAGGACCAGAGGTTCTCCCACCCCTGCTTTGAATCATAGCATGAAATACATTTAAATGTTTTAATTGAACTGAATTACTTGAAAAACTTCAGTGCTCTTCATACAATGCACAAACAATCTCTTGACACGCTAAAAAGAAGAAGAGAGGAGCCAGTTTATTCCTTGAATTGCAAAAAGTCTTTTAGATGTTCTTTTTAAAAGAATAACTGTTTATATGAGCTGAGACATGTCTTTTGATTTCAGTATTTGCCACAGTGTTTATATTTTTGCATTTTAGAGTACTGTACTGCTAAATAAATTTAAGAAAAACAAACGCACAGCAACTTGAAACTGAAGTTAAGTTGCTGATATTGCAGTTTGGGTATTAGCAAGGCCTAGGCAACAGGAGCATTTGGATATACTATTTAATAAAGCCTAAAGCTATTATTTAAATCAACACAAACTGTGCTGTACAAGATATATTTTATGCACACATTAAATATTGCAAAATTTATGCACTTGTTCATTAGCAGAACTGGAATATAGACCATATATTTTATTAATATTACTAATTAGCCATTTAATTTTTATAAAGTGTATTGCAGAAATTAAATATAAAATGCTATGAATTATTATTAACAGAGTATATGCAGTATTAAAATTAAAAGTAGATCCATAGACTGACATATGATTAAGTGCCTAGAACTTTCCCCATTTTAAAATAATGAAGAAGAAATAAGCCTATTTGCATGACTGCTTGTTTATGTTCCTTTAGGTGGTGGCATGCATTACTTCTTTGGGAAGGCAATCAAAAAGTTCTTGTTGCTGATTGAAAGCAAAGGATCGACTTGAAATGGGTTCTGAGGATACAGATTGCATAAAGCAAGGCTTATGCAGTGCAATACCCTATCACTTAGGATCACACACATTCACACATCCTTAGCTAAAGGAGGAACTGTGTGTGCAAAAAAGTGCTGTGAGTATGGCTCATATGTCCTGACCCATTCTACCTGCTGGGGCTAGGTCTGTGTTAGCTTGTCTGAAACCCCATCCCCGCCAGCAATAATGGGAATGGAAGCTGAATAGCTGGATTTACTGTGCAATCCTATACAGTGGTACCTTGACTTACGAGCGACTCGACTTCCGCATTTTTCGACTTCCGAATGACCTCCGGAAGCGAAAAAATGGCCACCGCTTCCGAAATTTTCGACTTCCGAAGTGAAAGCGGTGGCACGATACCTCAACTTACGAAGATTTTAATGCGCTTTTTTCGACGTACGGATTTTTTTCCCGTTCCAAGATGGTGGCTTTGACTTGTGAAGATTTCGACTTACGAGCGCGCCTTCAGAATGGATTAACTTCGTAAGTCGAGGTACCATGTATATGTCCAGACAGAGGTGAATTCAAATCAGTTTAATAGGGCTTATTCCCAAATAAGTGAGTAGAGGATTGTATGAAATTTGTTCAGCAGAACTCCTCATCTGAACTCAGTGGTGTAGCAACTCAGGGGTGGTTGCTCCAGGTGCGAAATTGTTAGGGGGTGCAAAATTTCAACACCCAGTGCTGCCTCAATACAGCTGCATGCTTCAGTTGCTGAGCTTCATTGAAAATGGCTACTCTATGCAAACCAGGAAGTGAGTTCTGCAGACGACAGAATGACTCTTCTTATCTCTGTGGCTGTGATCTCCTGGGTGATGTGGATGCCATTAGGCAATTGAATGCACATGCGTACTCCGCCCACCCCCCACCCCCGGTGTGGCCTTGGACACTGGCAACCCACGTTATGCCACTGTCTGGGTCTTGTGCAGAAATTAATTCTCTCCACCACAAGAATGAGTTGTATAGCTTTACTGTAGAGCAGTCTTAAATACTAGTTATACAAGATAAATGTTGCAAAGATAACAAACTCAAGCAAGCAACGAGTTTCAGTTCTATAAACCTACCTCACTCTGCTTGCAGAGTGATATTCTAAGCATCTTTACCAAAAAAGGATTTCTCTTTCTCTCTGCAAAAAATCGACACACATAGAGAGAGGCTGCTTCCTTTCAGCACTTAAGTACAGACATACCCACGCAGGTCACAACTCATGAGCTGTGTCAGGAGACCGACTCATGATGAGTCATAAAGTGAGTCATGAGGTTGCTTACCTCACCATCAATGTAAAAACACCAGCCTTTTGCAGTAAGCTTCTCATTATACTATTTTAAATAGGTAAAAAAAGGTAAAGGACCCATGGGTGGTTAAGTCTAGTCAAAGATGACTATGGGGTGTGGCACTCATCTCGCTTCAAGCTGAGGGAACCAGTGTTTGCCCACAGTCAGCTTTCTGGGTCATGTGCCCAGCATGACTAAACCACTTCTGGCGCAACAGAACACCATGATGGAAACCCCATTTACCTTCTTGCCACAGCAGTACCTATTTATGTACTTGCACTGGTGTGCTTTCAAACTGCTAGGTTGGCAGAAGCTGGAATAGAGCAATGGGAGCTCACCCCATCACGTGGATACGAACTGCTGACCTTCCGATCAGCAAGCCCAAGAGGCTCAGTGGTTTAGACCACAGTGCCACCCACTCCCAACCATTTTAAACACAACATATTCAAGCATAATATTTTATGTACGTTAAACTTTAACAGATTGCAGCCACGTTCTTCATTATCTTCCTCCCCTCAATCAGTTATTTGACACTATCACCAATGGAATGGTTGAGATAATGCACAAAAAGCTGGATGGTGCCATTAGTGGATGAAATTTTGCACTTGGACTGCAAAGATTAGCTTCAGAGAGCAGAGAAGCACTTGGGTAGGGGGAGAGGAAATGCTGCTTGATTCATAATACAACTGAAATTGGTATTCCAAATCGGACCATGAACACCTGAAGCATCCTTGCTTCAAGTATTCCAAAGATGTCCAAACATGAAACTGGTACAGCTCCTTCTGACCCAGAGACCTTTCAGTGCTTTTTTCTGGGGGGTACGCAGGGGTACGCATAACCCTAAGCATTTTATGAATCTAAGTTTGGCCTCATTGAGGGACAGGATTTCAATATGAGTAGGAAAATGAGAGTACCTCTAAACATTTTTTTAAAGAAAAAAAGCACTGTATTAATGTAACATTTTGATATGCAACTGCATATTTTTGTAATATTTTGTTTATGTTGTCTGTTGCTGCTTGAGTTTTGTGTATACCTTAAATATACTTTTAATATATTAAGTTGCATAGATATTAAATGATCACAATACAAATCATATAAAAAGAACATGACATTTGCTGCTGTTCTTCCATCTTCAGTTTGTAACAAAATAAAAAATTCTTTCCAGTAGCACCTTAGAGACCAACTGAGTATGTTCACGAAAGCTCATACTAAGAACAAACTCAGTTGGTCTCTAAGGTGCTACTGGAAAGAATTTTTTATTTTGTTACGACTATGGCAGACCAACACGGCTACCCACCTGTAATCTTCAGTTTGGTTATTTTATATAGACAAAATGGTTAGAATAATATACAGCAATCTAGAGGGGAAGTAAAAGGAAATCAGGAGGTTATATGATGGTGAAAAATGATGGGGAACAGCAATATTATCACTTTTCTCCCAAAACCTCGAGTATTCATTTTGAAGGACTTTGTGTACTATTAAAAAAAAAAAAACATAGATAAAGTTTCCCCAGTTCAGGTTTTTGCCATTAACCTCAACAGCAGGAAGCTATTGAAGAGTTATCTGTGAACTGTGCTTGGTATTACTTAATATTAACATTGCCTTGTCAGAAACCTCTTTATTCCTAGCTTGGCCTCATTTAGGTATAACTCACACAGGGATTTCTGGTTTTATATTGGAGCAGAGTAGTACAGTGGCAGCAGAGCTGGCGAACTTGTCGACAAGTGTATCACAAATGAAGCTTATAGTACCACTCTAGGAAGAATTATACTACTGTTGCGATCACTCTCTCACCTAAGGTAATTTTTCTTTTTCTTTTCGTCTTCTGAACCTAAGAAGCAGGCAGCTGCTCTGCATGGGAAAGGCAGATTGGAATGCATGCCTGACCCCATGGCTCAGGTGGGTTCCTCCTGCTGTCCACAGGTGGCCCATATCCTTGCTTTTGGTGGCATCAGTGCTGCGGTTGGCAACTCCTACTCTAGAACTGGACTTTGGATGTAGGTCAAATATGCTGTCTGTTGCACTAGAGTTGGACTGTTTATCTTTAATGCTCATTTTGTGTTTGAGGTCAAGTCTTTGCTATATGACTTCCAAAGTCATAAAGCACCAAGAACTAGTTTGCATATAGAACTTCAAATATTCCGGTCTGTGTGACTTCCAGATATATAGAGTGTCCTGCAGCTTCCCAGAGCTGGCTAAACTGAACCGCTTCTCGGAGTTACACATTCTGTGATTAAATGGTTTTTTTGTGGGGTTTTTTTTAAAGAACTTGAGAGCCACCATGGAAAGCTTCCTCAAGGCACACTTTTCACAAATAAACATGTATTGATTTGAGTTCTTGAAGAAACACATTGTATTCAGCTTCCTCAGGGAACCAACATTTTGAGTGACTGGGGAAACTTTCCAGAAGTCCAAGTGCAAATAAAATAACCACTGTTCCAAACTCAATAAACCCTGTCCATGTAGCTCCACTGCCAATTTTTCTTTGTTTGGTAGAAGTGTGATGGTAGTAGCAGAACATCAAGCGAATATCAATGAGAAATGAAGGAAGGCTAGGAACAACGCAGATGAAATTGCATCTGCCCAGTTGTGCCTCAGGAAGTTTGTGGGTACAATCTTATTAACACTCCACTCCCCATGTGATTACAACTGCATGAGGGGGAGAGTGGAGTCACACTTCCTGGCCTCTCCCTTGCCTTCACATCACTTGACTCCACTGCCTATCAAATTTGAAGAAGTTTCTGCATGTGGAGGCTCCTTGAGTGATGTAGAGCCTTGAGTCTTGTAGAATTCTAAATTGCTTGTAGAACCATCTACCTGCTTCAGAATTCTCCCCACGTGTGGGGCAAATAAGGGATTCAATGGCAGGGGTAGGGCCCGTGGGCATGGCCTTGGTGCTCCTCTCATGATCCTGCTGCTCCTACCGGTCACCTTGCCTTCAGCTTTATCAGTCCCAGTGGGCACCAGGCATGACGGATCTCCGCAGTGCATCAGATTTTAAGATTATGAATATATGAAAATTATTTTATCCTCATTGTGCTACATCCCTCTGTATACTTGCATGAGAGCCATCCTCTCTATATGCTTGCAAAGGAATAAATTCCATTTCAGATCCTAGGACCTTACACTGAAGTTAGAATGTGTGTTGGATTGAAATATGCGTTTTCACACTAATTGCTGTTACAAGTCTTGCTTGGCCATCTATGCTAATACAAAAAATCTAGGTTTCATGTTTTATACACCACCATCAAAATTACATTACTTGCATTACCTTAGTGGGCCTTGGGGAACTATTATAGTGGACTAGATTAGAATGTTGTTTAATTTAGATCATTATGAAGTTTGTAGCGCTTGGTACGTCACATTATGTTCCATTGTGTGTGTGAAGCTTAATAAAGAAAACAACAACAACTGGGTTTCTTCTGCTGCAACACAGAAAACTCCATTGTATGAAATACTGTACCAATTGGTGCCTCAGATTCTACACAACTGTTGTTATTTTGCAGTTAAAGTTTTGGCAGTAGTTCCATGATAGCCTCCCTTTCTGAAGGATGTATGAGAGTGATAATTTCAGTGGGGTTTATAGTTGATGTGTAAATGTTCCTCTTTGTAGGTGCTTTTCACAGGGGTCACTCCATTTTTTGCTGGTTTGTTCAATGTAGTATGATATTAAACCTTTCTGTGCTACATTGGCAAGCACATTAGTTTCCTAACATCAATTTTTTTTTACTGAATATTTGAATATTCACAAGCTTGCTTTTTACCATCTATTTTTTAAAAGTCCCGAGGATAAAGATCTGATAAGGATGTTCTTCGGCATCTTATTCCATGCTGGGACAGCCTTTGATCAGGCTTAATTTGTTAATCTTCATACTGCTCTGGCTCCTTTTGGGGTTTTGCTATGTACAGAAATACATAGGAAAGTTTTTTTCCTTCTCTGAACACAATTTGTGGGTTCTCTTTCCTTAAAAAAAAGAGGAGGAGGAGGAAGAGGAAGAAGAATGCTTGCTTTTTAAAAAAACTCCAATCTAACCTTCATTTTCCCAACTCTATAAGATCTGGAGGATTGCTTCAGCAGAACGGATAGTAGTGCTCTCCCCTTTTGAGTATCCAGGGATTTGCATACTTTAACTGAGAGAACTGTTGGAAATGGTGTGACTAAATTTCCATGTGTTTGATGGTGCAGTTTGCTCTAATTGCCCATTCTCCCTTAAAAAAGAACACCACGTAAATTAATGATAGCTATGTCATCTGCCAGTTGCAATCCCGTTCAGAGTTACTACAATGACACAGGTGCACAACGTCCTGCTGATTAAGGGTTTGCCATGATCACCGCCACATGGCTCTGGAACGCAGTCTAAACCTGATTCTCATTCACCCAACTCATTTTGGTAATGTGTGCAAGTCTTGCATACAACTAGCTGGTGCTAGTGTTCCCTGCCACATATTGCAATGCTGCAAGCCTTTTTACGGCTGTGCTTGTTTCTGATGCTATACTTTTAGCGGCCTGGAGGGTTAGGATATATAATTGGGGGGGGGGATACTGAATACAATCCCTTTCTTTTCTTCATCTGTTCAGGAAGGAGAAAATACTGCGCATATCTATTCCGTGTAAACACATTTCTTCCTGCTGTTATTAGCTATCCCTCTGTTACCCATTGCACAAAGAAAACGAAGCAAGGGAGATCTTTGCAGTTCTATTTTTCATCAACAAAATGCTCTCCCACGCCTTTTAATATAATCCCATTTATTTCTGCTGTGTGCTAATCAGTTCAGGGAATCAGGCATTCCCTTAGTATTAGGATGGATGACCAGAACATCCTAACTAATAGCTCCTTAACTGAGCTTAACAATAATTCATACATTCACTGCATTCTTGTATTCAGCACTCCCTTATTTCTTTTATCCATTGCTTCTGCTGGCGGAGGCAAAAGGTTCCATTGGTAACCTGTCTCTCTTTCACAATCCCCATTATGACCGTTAAGAATGCTTCCTGGTTTTTTCATAACTATAGTATTTCCTATTGCTGAAAATGGCAGCGCATTTTTGGCCTGGCCTTTTAGCGGTGATAAGGGCTTAATAAAAACAACAAGACAAAAGACTGCAAATGTTCTTTGTCAAAGCGAGAGATCGAGGCTGCAATCATTTGCCAATTTACCTGGACTTACCTCAGGGTAAATAAGCATAGGCTTGTGCTTCATAGCAGCAATGATACACAGTGTTACCCATCACCCCAATCTCCACAGCAGTGCGAGATTTCGGGGGTCCGTGTTTCCTTTTGAAATGAGGCACAGCAGAGACCGTGGTTTCTTTATGATATATGGTTTCTTTACACACATATGCAACCTGAGCCTATGGCGGAGGGGCTTCCAGCATTGCACTCTGAGAGGGTCCTGTTTCTCTCATGGCTGCCTCCTTGGATTCAAACTGTCAGCCCACATTGCTCTGAACCTCCTTTCTCCAGTTGCTTGCAGAACTATTTTTCCTACTGCTTACATGGGGCAAAACTGAAACCCTGAATACAACTGCTGTCCTTCCAACTCTAAAACTCTACTTCAAAAAAAGGCTTTGTCTTTCTGACTAATTCTGAGTTGAGAGAGCCCCCTCATTTGCTCTCTGGCACAGACCCACTCCATTTGTTCCAGTTTGTGACTCATCTTTAGCGGGCCATCACTACAGACCCTCCAAGTGTCCCTATTTCCCAGGGACAGTCCCAGATTGACAGAAGCTGTCCTGGTTTCTGATTCGATCCCAGAATGTTCCGCTTTTTCTTAGGACATCTCTATTTTCATCAGAGAAATGTTGGAGGGTATGTCACTAGGCTGGCTCCTGGCTTGTATTTAAACATACACCCATGAATTATAAGAGGAGTCCAAGTACCCTACAAACTTATAACAATACTCTTACATGAGATGGATTAATCATATGACTTTTAATTGATTAATTTGTGAATGAATTATAGATTAGCGCCAATGAAACAAAGCAAAAACATCTGTGTATTCTCTCTGCATGTCAGAATCCTGTAGTTATAATAGACAAAGGAGCCACATTTGGGTCAAAAATTAGTATGTCAACTGCCAGTAAAAAAAAACCTATGAAACAGATGCCAGTTGTGGAATTGCATCTCCAAACACAGCTAGCACAACTTACATGGCTTTCTGGAACCAGCTGAAGACTTACCTGTTCACCCAAAGCTTTGGATGAGTTTGTTGACCTGCTGAGTTTCATTGTTCATTAGGTTTTGTTTGCCTCTTTGGTTGTGTTTTAATTTAGTTGGGCTATTTTTTTAAAGATGTCTTCTGTTTTTAAGTTTTAATGTAACTTCCATTTTAAATTGAATGAATGAATGAATGAATAAATAAATAATAAATAAATGTATTTTGCTTTATACTACAAGAAATGCTTTGCAGCCACAATATGATGCTCCAGAGGACTCTATCCCACTCATGGAGACCCACACATTTTTAAAATATCTCATTTGAGTGCATGCTGCGCATATGAAGTACCACTGTCTCAAGGAAGAAAACAAGGAGCCTCAGTGTACACAGAGATCTGTACATTAGCCCCTGAATGTGCCCTGCATCTGCAGTGTTGGATTACATGAACACATTAGGAACCTCCAACAATTCAGCAAAATCTTTTTTGTACATTTAATGCAACGAATCTTGCAAATGAAAAAAGGAAGATTCTGGTTAGGCAGGGTGTGTATGTGTGGGCGAGGGGAGGGTAGAAGCATAACAAATCTTGAGCTGAGTAAAAATGTCAATGTGTTTAATGAGTTCCTAGCATTAGCAGAGCAAACAGAGGAGAAAGATGTTGTTAGCCAGCATTTGGAACGTTGTACTGAATAAATGGCACAACAGAGATGTGTGGAATGAGATTGTGATGAAGAGAGAGAATAATTTTGTTGCTTTGTTTGTGTTTTATTAATAAAATGGAGCAGTCCTTGAAAGGCTTATTAAATGCTGGGCGCCTACGTGAGAATCAAAAGGCTCCTGTGCACGACCGTTTCTAGCAGAGTCTAAAGTAGCACTTCATTAAGATATACCATGCTATACATTTTTATTATGTACCTGAAAGCTTCAAAAGGTGCAGCCTGTGTTGTGCTGCTCAGCACGATGACATAGTAGTTTTGAGCCCCGGAATATGCATCATAATAGCCTTGGTAGACAAGACCGAAGCTCTTCATGCTTAATGATTGGCAATTTTCAGAACATGCTGCAACATTTCCTTTTCATTGTAATGCTGAGGCAAGTGTCAGTAGGAGCCACTGTTACAAATAGCCTTACGCAGTAGGAGGGACAGAGCTTCCTTTCTTCCTGAGTCCTGGGTAGGAATTGATCTCTGAGCCAGAGTTTTGCTCTGAGTACTGGGCGGGTGGGGGAAGGATTCCTGATTCCTAAACTGAGGTTGCAGGCGGGAGGGCTATTTCACTAGACTAATCTCTATGTAAGTTTAAATGAGGCACACCAATAATAGACATCGAGAGAGTTTTCATTACAGCTGTTGTCTGCAATGTGGAGAACAATTGCTTTCATATGGTGGAAGACAGCCCCCCCCCCCGGCGTGTACTGTTACATTCATCTATGCTGCAATGGTTAGTCTGTCCTGCACTGGCTTCTAATACAATAAACTGGCTGATGATAATAATGGGGTAAATGATTATTATTTTATTTATCACCCTCCAATCCATCATCTCAAGGCGATGTACAATAAAAAGAGCAAAATCAGTTAAAAACAGAAGGTGAGATTCAACTAAGTTGTTGCTTGCACAGAACGAGGTCCGATTGTGTCATGGAACCACACCACCTCCTGTCCCTGTGTACCTCAAAATCTGCTCCAGAGGGTTGGGAGAACCCCAGAACAGGTTTAGAGGGCACATAGGGGTGCATGGTAGAGGAGGCGGTAAGTCCTATTGCTCAAGCAAACTTTGTTCCCTGCATGCCTAGCTCGCTTAGCACTATGCTGAATCTCACCCCCACGAAAAGCAAATCCATTTAAAGCGAAACTAAAACCACACAAAATGGCAAGGACCCATTTAACCTGGTGCAGTTGGTGTCTTGCAGAGAAATCCTAGCTACAGAAAACCAGTGTAACTCAGACAGATGTAACTTAGACCGGCATAATTTACACCAATGCAAATTACCCAATGTTCCAAACTCTTTTCAGGAGCCTCTGGGAGGACCAGATTTTTGAGAATTGGGCCCTAGGTCATATGACTGGGTTGAACAGGGTTTGGAATAGGTCTCTCTCTCCTCGTCCTGTCCTTGGATCAACCCTTAAAAAAAATTATTAAAATTTTTCTTGATTTACAAAGGTAGTGCAATGTCTCACTCATATTTTTTCCATGTATCATTTTTATATATCAACCCTTTTTGAGGTCTTACACTGGTGTAAGGCCTGCCATCTTAAATTCCTCAAGCAGAGTCCTGGCTGAGCTGAGCTGAGGGACTTGCGCCAGAACTGGGGAAGCCAAAGATACACCAGATCCAATACCCTTTCATCCTGACAGAACTTCGGTTTGGATTGTGCTGTTAATTGCCGTTAAATAAATACGACAACAGATGTTTATTTTAAATCAAATGTATTTTGTTTGTCTAATACTCCACGACACAGGTGGTCTGTACACACAACACACCTCCCTGTGTTGTGTCGCTTATCATTTCCTCATCATATGCTGGTGAGTAACACATTTTGAGCAGCATAAGGAAAGATAATGCAGATTCAGCAGTGATTAGTCCCCGAATGCACTTCTTCTGATGAACTCCTAAATCTCATATCCTCAGTTAAGTCTCTTAGATTAACTGCTCTCATGTTTAATTAATATGCCTTATTGTTAATGATCTAATCAAGAAAAGGCAAACAAACTGAGCAAAAAATTCAAATCCTTCCTAATTTGGGATTTATTTATGAGTTACAAGTGTCAGCTACAGTGGGAATTAAGAGATTTGCCTTGGTTGATGCTTTAAATGACACAATTCCTTCATAATAAATGCTTGGTGTTTTCCAGCAGACACTTGCAGGGTATTTGCATATGGAACGTGACCATCTCTAAATATTTGACAAGGCGATTCTGATGAAGGGCCAGAACTTGAGCATTAACACCCTAGAGATGAAGAACATGTTCTGTTCACAATCAGGAAAGTAGTGACGTAGGTTACCACATGGTGTCACTCTTTCGTTGCTCTGAAATTAGATACCGGTTGTTGTGGGGTTTTTTTTTTTTTTTAATGCCTCACCACTTTGGGGCAAGGGTGATTCAGCAGATCTCTGTGTTCTCTCTCCACTGAGAATAAATGTTGTAGGCCATATCTATGAAATGCTCATAACACAGAGGGCCATTATCATCATCATTACTATTTAATAAATTGGTATACTGCCCTTCATCCGAAGATCTCAGGGCAGTTCACAGTATAAAAGTACAAAACAAAAACAAAAACACGTAACATTTTTAATTTTAGCTGCATGTATATGACCTGGAAGCTGTACGCCGGCTCCCTCGGCCAGTAACGTGAGATGAGCGCCACAACCCCAGAGTTGGGCACGACTGGACCTAATGGTCAGAGGTCCCTTTACCTTTTTAAATCTGATCACACAGCTTGCATCACATTTACATGGACATGATGTACACGCAGTTACTGATAATGAGGAGGGTGATTAACATAGTTGCATATGTTGTGGCTCCAGGGGGCGAGGCTCTTTAGGTCCCCTCAATCTTTTTTTTTTTTTTTTTAGGTCTGAGGACCCCCCCCCCAATTGTTGAGACCAAATGCAGAGTGATGTCAGGACATCACACAACATCACATACTTGATGTCAGGACATTGTGTTGGGCCCCCTTGATGTTCTATGGAAGATGGTGCCTCTGCATAGATAGCAGTCCTCTATTTGAAGGAGTAGTCTTCTCTCTGAAGGGCTGACCAGTCCAAGTCTGATTTTAGAGACAAAGAATTTTCAAAAGAGAGACTTGAGGCCTTGAAGATGCCCATCAACAGTAAGCGACTGGGCAGTTGACTAACGGGCACACAGGTCACTTGGTCACAGTCTTCTACATTGTATTTCCATTTAAAGTATAGTATTCCCCCCCCCCCCCTAAATCTGCATTTGTATCTCTGTAAATTAGCAACTGCAAATTTTAGGCAAATCTGTACAGTGTGTTTTGTCCCCTACTTTGGCATCAAGTGAATGCCACCCGCCTCAGCATCCAGTGAGCTTTCTTGTGGTAAGTTTGTCATCGGTATCATTCTGCTAAGGTTGATTTTACCATGGTCATTTGTACTGGCCCAAAGTTAGCCTCAGTTTTTGTTTTTGTTTTTAACACACATGTCAAACATTGAAAATATATTGGAAAATGGATGTTCATCTAGCTTTCATTCCTACCTGTAACTGGCTACCACTGGCTGGCTTACGTTAGTTTTGCTCTATATGCATTGATTTTAATGGAACAGAAGTTAGGCTAGGCAATACAAAATGGACGACTAATAACAAAATGGTGGATTGACAGTAGAGGAAGCATGGCTTAAAAAAAAGATAAGCAGGTGTTAATACGGAAATCTTGCCAGGCTAGCTGTAGTGGCTGGGGAAACCCAGCCAGATGGGCAGGGTATAAATTATTGTTGTTGTTGAATTGTGGTAGGGTGTTCTGTAGAAGAGGGCCTTTTCTGTGGTAGTGCCTCAGCTTTGGAATACCTTCCGTAAAGAGCCATGCCTCATGCCGACTTTACAAATATTTTGGTGCCAGTTGAAGACCATCACACTCAGGGATTTTAATCTTAGCTTGTAGTTAATTTCTAGAAATTTTGTTTTATATATATTTTTAGGTTCTGGGATTTTTATTTTATCTTCTGGTCTTTGATTTGTTGGTTAGATATGTATATGTTGTGTGAAGTATTATTATTCATATTTTTGAACCTTGCCCTGGAACCTTTTGCTGAAGTGTGGTTATTTTTTTAAAAATATATATATATAGAACCATAGACTAATAGAATTGTAGAGCTGGAAGGGATAAGAGGCTCCTATAGTCTAACCCCCTGCATCATAGTGAAAAGCCAGTGAAGTCCAGGGATTGTACGCTAGTCAGACATGGTCAATATTCCCTTACAAATGATTTGGAAAGTTATGGCCATTTGGGGAGGAAATTAGATAATCTAAGCATGGGAAAGTAAGTGAAACTAATTCCCCGTGAAATATTTCCCTGCAGGCAATGTAAGGTTATCTAGTGATGGCAAACATTTAATATTCTCTAATACATACACTTTCCCAGTAAACACGCTTTCAAAACTCTGCTGAGTAATTATTTCTTCTAATGCCCTTGTGAATTAATAAGTTTAACTATTTTACATAATTGCAGCTGAAAGGGGAGGTTTGTTGCTTTGAATTCTTTGGATGGAAATTAACCAAACTTTCTTTATCTTTATTGCTCAAAGCCATGTTGTTGTTGTTGTTCAGTCGTTCAGTCGTGTCCGACTCTTCGTGACCCCATGGACCAGAGCACGCCAGGCACGCCTATCCTTCACTGCCTCCCGCAGTTTGGCCAAACTCATGTTAGTAGCTTCAAGAACACTGTCCAACCATCTCATCCTCTGTCGTCCCCTTCTCCTTGTGCCCTCCATCTTTCCCAACATCAGGGTCTTTTCCAGGGAGTCTTCTCTTCTCATGAGGTGGCCAAAGTACTGGAGCCTCAACTTCAGGATCTGTCCTTCTAGTGAGCACTCAGGGCTGATTTCTTTGAGAATGGATAGGTTTGATCTTCTTGCAGTCCATGGGACTCTCAAGAGTCTCCTCCAGCACCATAATTCAAAAGCATCAATTCTTCGGCGATCAGCCTTCTTGATGGTCCAGCTCTCACTTCCGTACATTACTACTGGGAAAACCATAGCTTTAACTATACGGACCTTTGTCGGCAAGGTGATGTCTCTGCTTTTTAAGATGCTGTCTAGGTTTGTCATTGCTTTTCTCCCAAGAAGCAGGCGTCTTCTAATTTCGTGACTGCTGTCACCATCTGCAGTGATCATGGAACCCAAAAATGTGAAATCTCTCACTGCCTCCATTTCTTCCCCTTCTATTTGCCAGGAGGTGATGGGACCAGTGGCCATGATCTTAGCTTTTTTGATGTTGAGCTTCAGACCATATTTTGCGCTCTCCTCTTTCACCCTCATTAAAAGGTTCTTTAATTCCTCCTCACTTTCTGCCATCAAGGTAGTATCATCAGCATATCTGAGGTTGCTCAAAGCCATAATCCCCCACAATTCATATATGTATAAAAATATGAAATACATATAGAAATACAGATCAATTTAACATATCACATCAAACAATCACACATAAGAAAAGAACCAGACTTCCCCTCTGGAACAAAAGGGACACACTGAACGAAAAGACAGAGTTGAGTCTGTAGAAGCCACTGACAGTGGAAGTAGAACATAGCCATTGTGGCTAGTAGCCAGTGATACCTTTATTCTTCACAAATTTGTCTAATTCTCTTTAAAAGCCATCCAAGTTGGTGGCCATTCTTGGCTCACTATGTGCAAATAAGTACTTTTCTTTGTCTGTTTGGAATCTTCCAGGATTCAGCTTCGTTGGATGGCCTTGAGAGCAGGAGGAAAACACTTCTCTAGCTACTTTCCCCACACCATGCAAAATTTGTATATACCTCTGTCATTTCCCCTCTTGCTTGAGAACTTCAAAAACAGAGGCTGAATCAGCTAGCGGACATATGACAGCGGGTGTTGCTCTCCTTGGTCACAACTGGTCAAAGTAAGTTCCAACTGCTCTTTAGCTACTTTATGGTGAACATGTGGTCAAATAGCTCAGTGGGTTAGAGCATGGTGCTGATAATGCCAAGGTTGCAGGTTCCACCCCCATATGGGACAACTTCATATTCCTGCATTGCAGGGAGTTAGATGATCCTCAAGGTCCCTTCCAACTCTATGATTCTATGAATTCTACTTGTCAGGGCTGGGCCATGATCAGCAGTCTTATGTGAACCAGAGCTGAGGGACAAGCTAGGAATCCAATAGCAAATGTCAGGGATTGGCAGGGTCCTAAGGATGGGTGGAAGAGGTAGCAGGGCGAGAGGCTGACCTAGGAGAAGTGGGTAGCAGAGACCCAGGAAGTCACCCAGAGAGGAAGTCAGGACTTAGGAAGAAACTAGAAGGTGGGATCAAGGAGCAAGGCAGAAGAGAGATCCAGTTGCATACTTTAGGTCTTTAGTGGAGGATCATAATTGTTATTATAGTGCCTGGGGATGGATTAAATTCATGAGGGTTTAGTTTAGTTTAGTTTGTTTTGTTTACAGACATTTTAGAGATGAAGTCCATTAATGCGGAAAAAAACACCCCTTGATGCTTTTTTTTGGGTACATCTGGAGTTGTTCCAAAGTTTAACTGGCGTGAATGGGTATAGAATTAACTTTCTATGAAATTATGCTGTAGACCTAAGGCAGAATCCCTGATTGGCTTTCTGCAACAATGGGTTTTGGTGTTTACTAATTGTACTATAAATATGTCTCCACATCAAGTGCTTCCTTTATTATTAGTGTGGCCAATTTCTTTGCTAATTTATAGCTCCAGCAATTAAAATTAAGATTAAATAGAAATCTCTTTAATTTTAAACAGCTTAATTTCTTTTAACCTCAAGGAGCAGGCCCAAAATAGGCACTTGAAGTTTATATGTGGGAGATGGTGTTTCATTTTCTGCATTTGCATGTTCAAATAAGCCTCTATTTGCATGTGGAAATAATTAGGTTGTCTTTAATTAGCACATATTAATCACCATATGCTCTTAATACTCTTTTAAAACATGCTTTAAATGATTTGCATTAATTGCATTAAGTTGCTGCTCTTATAAATTACTGCTGAATTTCAGCTGCAAAACAATGCCCTTCCCTGTGGTTTCAAATGCTGGAGGGAATGTGCCACCCATATTTCAGGCAGTGAGGCTAATTTCACAGCTGGTGGTAGATGTTCTGATTAACAGAAGCACAGAATTTAGAGGGGGGGGGACTCTTTTTTGATGCCTCACAAAGGAAATAATTTCAGGATTAGTAGCACTAATGAGAAATATGTGCCCCCATAGACACGTTCCACAATTTGCTTTTGTACTGAACAATGTGTGTTCTACTTAGGCTCCCATTACGAGTACATGGGGGCGACAGGTTTCATACCTCCCCCATAGCTGCTCCATTTTCATTGGGCTTCCTTGTGTAACACAAAATGCATAAGTGGCTCTTATTGTTGGTCTGTCCCTGAAGTCCATTCTACACAATGTTTTCACTGTGTCGTGATGGGGAAGTAGTTCTGTGAACTCCTTTATTTAATGTACTTTGTTTTTTTTTTTGCAAGCTCGGAGCAGATTTCATGGGCTCCCATCCTGGACCTGATAATTTCCATAGCAATCATGGCACAACATCAGGTTGGTAGACCATTTTGTTGGTCAACCAGGACCATCTGGTTAATGTCCAGGTCATTTGGATTATGTGTTTATTGTCCTCAGTCATCTGAAGAAGTATCCACAAAGTGTTGCATCATGTGCTCCTGTCCCATTGTCTTCATTTGGACCCCCATGAACCCCCACAGTAGTGCCAAAATGTGTCATCTGTGGGGGCAAATGGTTTCATCCTTAGGACAAACCAAAGTCGTTTGGAAATTGGTGCACACTGTGCAGGGCACCAGTCCATAAATCTTCTGGAATGATTGACTATTGCTTCGGGTGAGCTGTTCTGACTGTCCAGAGCAGTTGTGAATTTCTCACCACCTTCCTGGGTAAATTTCTTCCTTGGGAAAAGAGAATCCTTGACTGTTCCCTATGTTGCTGTTGCTCCAGACACAATCCTTATCTAAGGTATTAGCTTATTCTGGCTGAGTGGCTGCTGAACAGAGCTGAGGAAGTGGCCAATCCTGTGTTCAGTGTTGGGGTGCAGTGCATTTTCCTATCGTGTCACTGACTGTTGATCCAGGGCAGCCAGGGAGGAGTGAGGGACTACGAAATGGAAGCTTCTAATCTTTTCATCTTGCGAGACAGGCTTAAAGTTCACACTTGATTTCCTCAGCTGCTTCGCTTATTGGGAACAAAGTCTTTTCTATCCTTGTACTCTTCCAAATAATTTTTACACTGGTTGCCGGCAGAGCCACCTTTCCTATAAATATGAGGAGTGTTTTTGCCAAAAGAGGGCAAACTGGTTCAAACCCTCCTGGATTTCCCACAAACGACACCAGCTGAGGAGGGGTGGAGAGATGGGAAGAGAAGGAAGGGGTGCTCAACTCAAGTTTGCGAGAGAGGGGCAAGATAAGGGCCAAAGCCAGTTTAAAATTTATACAGTGCAAGTTGCTAAATCTCAGGAGTGTCAGGAAACCTCCTTTTTCATTTCTGAAATCCGTCCCTCTTCTTTCGGTCTTAGGTGGGTGGGAGCCGGTTGTGTGATCACTTTGTGGTGAAGGAGGAGATGTACTTTGTGTGTGCTCGAACCAAAAAATGACAACAAAACCTCTATAGACACCCGAGAAATTCATATGTCCAGCCCCCCAGCCTTTCTACCTGCTTGTCATAAAGGGATCTTGACTTTCACTTTTCCCCATTTCATCTCCTCTGACAACTCACAGAATTCACTCTTTCCATCATACATTAAATAAGGTTCCCTTCAGAACCTGGCAGTGTAGCTCTCTGTATTTATAGCAGCCTTTTGAGCTTCAGTCTGTTAACCTCTTAGTTCTTCTTCTGTACCACAACACATCCACACACACCCAATTTCATTGTTCCTTTTTTTGTCCTGCCATTGCTGTCAAATACACTGCCTGGGTAGATCAAAATGCTTTTGCTTTGGATGATGCAAGTGCCATCTCATCTGATTACACTTCCTTCATAGGGGAAAAATAAAATAAACTAATAATAGTAATAATGAGCCCAAATTTCATTTTCTTTCTCCAGTCTGGGAATATTGCCCGTATATTACTTCTGAACCAGAGCTGCATTAAAATGGTGCTTATTCTATAAAATGCTATAAAAATAGGAACAGAATAAAACCATATTGCTGAATGTACTGAGAGTATCAAAACAGAATTATGGCCCTGTCACACTGTATACCCAGGCATGTTCCTATTTCTCTCTCTCCACAGGAATGTTCCTATTTGCATTTAGAAAACCTTGTTCCAATGCCACTGTACTGGTTTGTCTTGTTGGCCCTTTGTGAACCACCAAACTGTCTTACATTTAGGGATAGGTGAATTTGTCAATTTCTCATTTCCCCACTTTAAAAACCAGCCAATCCCCCCCCCCCGGAACGGTGCTACTTGGATTCCACAATGTTTTTCATGGAACATTCTGGGTCCTAAACATAAACAACAACAACAAAAACCCAGTGCTGCATTGAACAGGTGGTGAAAATGGAACAGACAGGGAAAAGGTAGCACACTTTAGTCTCATCCCTTTCACCTTCCAAAGTACGGTACTCCCTATTTTCAGTTCTCATTGTAGAACATTTGGCTCAGCACTTAATAGAGGAATCATCTCGACCTGTTAGCCTCTGGTCCCACTTCCATCCACCTTGCACAAACACCTTAACTCCTACCCACTAATGACCCCCCGATCCACTTATCCTTCTCTCCTACTCATTTGCTTGCTGTGGTGGAAGCAAACAGGAAGGAAGAAGGAATGGAGGTCTCCTCTTCACCACCACCACCTGTGCAATGGCAGCAGAGCTAGGAAATGAGTCTCCGCAACATCTTTAAACCTAGATGAGTGCAGGAACAGACCCCCTAATGGACCAGCCCCCACTGCATATATTACAGAGCCCTGTAGACTTGGACAGTACATTTTCAAACAAATCTTCCATCCCCTTCCAAGGTCTGTAATATATGCAGTAGAGGCTGGCCCGTCAGGGCATATGGGGGTCTGTCCTCAGCTGGTTCCCACCTGCCTGCCTTCTTACTTATAACCAGTCCATGGAGTGTCCCTGCTTGTCTATTACCTTCCTCCTGCTTAGATACAGTTTGCCCCCCTGTTGAACAACAGGGAGGTGGATGGGGACAAAACTAGGATTAGTTGACTCTGGCTTTATTTACTGTTGGCCTCTCTGATTTTTGCCCTGTAAGTTCCAGTGGGGCACCAGCCGCCACTGATATTATGTCCACCTGTAGTGTACTTTCACAGAGTTTTGTCAATGCCAACAAACCTGTAAATGTCTCCCCAGACTCTTCATGCTGGTGCAGCTGAAGCCCATTAGCTCTACAGCCTGAGATTCCTGACTGCTGTTGGGAGGAGGTGAAGGCAGGATTTATCCTTTAATATGTGCTTTAAGTGTCATTTATGTGATACACAGGACTCTGTGCAAGTATAAATTTCACCTTTAGTGCTCTTATGGGAAATTCAGTGCTCTTTTCTCTGTGCTTCACGCCTGTGAAGAAGACAATAGGAAAAAGTCGTTTACTGTCTTTGGAGAACTATCACACCAGCTCCAGCTTTCATCAGAAAACAATTACAAGGCTTCAAAAATGATTAACATGCAAGACATTTTCTTTTGTGCCTTCCCTTGCAAGAGTGACAGAAAGTTCAATGCGAGATCTTCCCACAGTGTATTCCGCACAACTCAGTGGAAGCAGGAGCACTAAAGCAGGCTTCTATCCCCTACACTATGGATTCTCATTGATATTCTGTGCCAGTAAATAAATGAAGCTGCTGAAAGCTATTAATCTGAGGTTATATTAGTGGTGATGGTATTGGGGAAACATCTTAAAGTATTTGCCTGGGAAAATCAGAGGCCTTGAAGATTAAAATTCATTTGGATCCAAAACTTGGCAATGGTTACTTTAAGATGGGCTGAGGGATAAGAGAAGAGAAGACTTCCTGGAAAAGACCCTGATGTTGGGAAAGATGGAGGGCACAAGGAGAAGGGGACGACAGAGGACGAGATGGTTGGGCAGTGTTCTCGAAGCTACCAACATGAGTCTGACCAAACTGCGGGAGGCAGTGGAAGACAGGAATGCCTGGCGTGCTCTGGTCCATGGGGTCACGAAGAGTCGGACACGACTAAACGACTAAACAACAACAAAGGGATAAAAGTATTCAGTCTGCATTTGAATGCAAACCTACTTAATTCAAACTTCCCGAACCAATAAATGAACTATAGATATCCTTTGAAATTTGCATTTCTCCGAATTCTGTGATTGACTTCTCCAACAAGTATGTGTAGTAAAATGCTTCTATCAGGGGAAAGTGTTGACCAAAAAACAAACAAATAAAAAAACATGTTAGTGAAAATAACTTTTAAAAAATGCTGGCAAAAAGTGTATATTATTGCTTGAAAGTATGTGTATATTATTGCTTGAAAGTATGTGTATGTTATTTAGAGTTGGGTTTTTGTTTTACCTTCAGCTGCTCATTTGTGATATGGGTGCTGTTCCAACATGGTTTGATTTCAAACCGCTTAGTTAAAAATGAGTCGCCTGACGTCATTGAGATGTCAGGTCGTTGGCTTTGCCCACCAGTCAAACTTGGCTCATGGGACATAGGACAGCCTGCTTGCCAGATCCAGTTTGCCACTCCTGATGAACAGGGTCTCCCCTACTAAGCACCTGAAATGGGTGATACTGGGAGTGGTAATCTTTTAATCACTTTGGTCTGGAGCCATTTAGGACTTTGTATGCTAGCACTGACACCTTGAATTAGGGGTGGCAGTTCACTGGCAGCCAGTCCAGTGCTTTCAGCATTGGTGAAATGTGGTCCCATTTGACTGCCCTACTAACCAACCTCACAGCCATATTCTGCACCATTTATTTAGCAATGTCTATCCCGCCATTCTTCCCAGAGGAACTCAGGGTGGCACTTGCTACATATTTCAGACTATCTTCAAGGGCAGCTCATGAAGCCCAGATAGGAGGTCACTAGAGTGGACTGCAGAGGCCAGGCTATCTCAGTCCATAGCTGGAAAACCAGCCTAAGCTGGGCAGAAGAACCCACAGCCACAGAAGTTGCTTGGGGCTCTAATGATAGATTTGTATCATGGAGTACTCTTAAGACAACCAGCTTTTTCTTCATGGGAAATGCAATGTCTCCCAGAGCAGGCCATTATCCTAATTTCCAGACATGAGAACTGGCCACCCCTGGCACCTCCATCTTATCAAGATTCAGCTTCAGTTTATTGGCCCTCATCCAGTCCATTACTGCTTCCAGGCACTGGTCCAATGCCTTCACAGCCTCTTCTGATTCAAATGGAATGGAGAGACAGAGCTGTGTGTTATTGGCATACTGATGACACTGGGCTCCAAATCCCTGATTGACTGGCTCCCATGGTTTCATATAGACACTGAATAGCACAGGAGACCAAGTAAGTCCTTGGCTATGGATCAAAGCGACAATCTCCTAATACCAGTTTCTGGTAGCAACCCTGCAGAAAGGAGTGGAACCACTGTAGTGCATTAACTGCAACACCCACCCCATTGAGTCATTCCAGAAGGACACCATAGTCATTGGTGCCCAAAACAACCAAAATGTGTACAAAACTGCTCAGGAGAAACCCACATTTAAAAGTTTTTGTGATTATTATTATTTAATTGTAAATCGATGCACGAATGGGGCAAACTGAAGTTAAGATTGGAAAGCCTGGCAAACCGAAAGGATAGATCCACCCATCTCTACCTTCAGGGTATCCAGGCAGTGCTTGGAATTAGAACTGAAACGAGTATTCCAAATTCATCATTAGGATGAGCAATGTTAAATTCAAAATTAGAACCAGCATTTTGTATGTGAGTTTTTTTTTTTTTTTTTAAAAAAAACCTTACAATCAGACCCTTGTTGGCTTCTCTTGCTTGCTTGGCGGGCTGCAAATATAGAAATCTTATAAGCTGTCAACTGCCAAATATTAATCATCATTGGATGCTACCTTTGCTAGATAAAATGTGTCTCTGCAATGTTCAGCCTGGGGGGAATGCGGCACTTTCGGTTCACAGTGGCTAATTGTAAGGACCAACAGTGTCATGCGTGAATGAAGTGTGCATCTTAACAACATGCCCTGCAATCTTCTGCAACGCACAGGTGTTCCTTGACAAACCCACCAGGATGGAAAGCGTTCTCTGAAGGCTGAAAAACTGACAACCACTATGATACACCACCAAACATCCACTATCCTTACAGCCAATACCAAATATGATTGCATGTCGACCATAACATACCCTCAAGTGTGAAACATGAAAATCAAACATCAACGGGTGTCAAATACAGACTGCAACAAAGACGGTACAAAAGACAGATAACATTTCATAGCTGCACTCTAATGCTGTAGGAATGAAGTCAGACAGACACGTTTGTATGGGAAAGGACAATGGAAGGGACGATTTGTAATTAGCAAATTCCAGAATTCATTATATAATGTCCAAATATAGGCTCCATACAAGTTGTTCCCATAAAAATCTCTTTTCAAGAAATGAATAATAATAAAAACAAATCAAGACAAGCCCAAAAGAAGAGGAGCGGATGAGGAACGAGAACTTCTATTCAAAGTTATAATGAAAAAGTTTAGCGGATAAAGAGGCCTTTGGATGGAACGATATTAATCTCTAGCGTCAGAAACAATGCAGAGAATATTTTCATTAATTCAGATGTAGGGGTTAAGTCAACCTTCAGCTGGAAAAGTGCCAGCAAGGTATGAGACATTTGTGGTTGCTGCTAAAGGCTCTCCTTATGTGTTGGGCGATATAAAGGAAAAAGACGAAATAAGTGTTTGGCAGGCATTCACTTAGATGGCTCAGGCAAAATGCCCTCCTTGCTGCTGCTCAACCTCCCCCTCTGGTCCCATTCTATGAGAACAAAGCCATGGCTTGGGGAAAGGCTGTAGCTCAGTGGTAGAGCACCTGCTTTGCACCCAAAAGGTCTCAGGTTCGATCCCCAGCATGTCCAGGTAGGACTGGAAAAGAACCTTGTGAGAAGCCCTAGAGAACTGTTGCTAGTCAGGACAGACTATACTAAGCTAGATGGAGCAATGGTCTGACTCAAAAAAGTTCCTATGTTCTATATGGCAGCATCTACTACTCTTTGCCACTGACTAGGGTGGAACAAGCAGCAATAGGAAGGGGAAATAGCAGGTTCAGAGAGCTCTGGCACTTTGCAGCGGCATGGCCTGCTAGGTGTGGCTCTTGGCAGATGCATAGAGAAGCCCATCTTGATGCCCGCCCTGAAACAAGGGTTATACAGGGTATGTCTATCAACATCTATTAGCATTGATAGCTAAGTGGAATCTCCACTTATTGCCTCTCTGCATGGGATTGATAACTTATTGACCTCCTACCTTTCTTCTATCCTGAAACCCAATGGAGCTCTCAGGTGGTCTTCTATCCAGTTACTGACCAGACCTGAATCTGCTTAGCTTCAGCAAGGCAGTGGTTTCATGCACCTTCCCTTCAGACTATAGTTTTGCTCTCCACCCAACCTTTTCCAGTGTTGAGTGTGCCATGTCCTTGCAATTTGATTTGGGGAAAAAAATAAAAGCAGAGGCTCGTGCTATCAAAAGTTTGCAAACATTCTTCTTTGAGTTTGACTTGCCATTTGGACAAGAAGAAGTTTGCTTCTCTCCAAAACAATTGTTTTTAGCTCGGCATTTCAGTTTCTTGTTCTGGCAGGCTATAAAAACTTTGCTTTTATATGATTACCGGGCTTGACTTAAATCAATATTAGGGAGATGGAAATGTATTTCATGATGTTTCTTTGTTGGTCAATAAAATCTTATACAGTGCACCATCAAAAAATGCTGATATCAGCTTGGGGGGGGGGGAAACTACCCTTCAATGGCAGCAGAAGCAATTAGAGTGATTTGCTGCTCTAAGTGAGTGACTGTGTATGTTGTAAAATGAGAGATACAACAGTAAAAAGATAAGACTTCTTTTTTATTATTAAAGTTCTTGTTTTTGCTGTGAAAGATGCCTTAATGAGAAACTTATGTGACCTTTCAGAAATGAAGGGATGTGGGGAAAAGAGGCTTTCATTGTTGAAATTTGTGGTATTTCTTTTTAATTGAATTAAATGAGATTTGTTTGTGGTGAATACTGTCAATAACAGGCTCATTGGAAGGAGATTATACGTACTAAGAGCAATTCGCCTGCGGCTTTTCCTTGCGATGTCAAGATGTCACCACCCACAAACTAGGGGGAAGTAGCAGCTGACTATACCTGCTGGTATTCTACATGACCGTTAAAGGTATAGGAACTCTGTTCTCTTGTTCATCAGGTATGGTCACCTGGCAGGCAGAGAGTGTATATGTGTGCATACAGGTAGACTGAGATTAAATTTGTGAAGGCAGGGGGGAGGGGGAGATGTGAAGGCATGGCTGCCTTGTCTTCCAAATCAGCAGCATATTGAAAGACAGAACCTGGGAGACTAAGATCCAGATTCCCATTTTGGATGGCCTTGGGGGTCAGTCAGATCTAACCTACCTAACCAGCTAGTTGTGAAGACACACCTGTCCGGGGAAGCATACCTCTGAACCTGAACTTCCTGATCTAATGATTTAAATGGCTGCTTTACTTGTTAAGCTTTTCAGATGGCTTGTTTTCTTGTATATTTTAATCTTTGAAGTTTTTAACACTTCCATGGAATGGTTTTATTGTGGATTTTAATTATGTGTGGATTTTTTTTTGATGTTATAACTAATTGTAAACTGCTTGATAAGCTTAGAAACCATCTTGGCATGTGAGTGGTACATAAATTATTATTTTATTCTTGGGAGGAAAGATATACGTATATACACTAATCTTGAGGTCTTCGGAAGAAAAGTGAGGTGTACCTAAGGTAGAATATATGTAGTTCTCATTCATGCATTCACCAGAACCCCGATCAGCCTAGCTTCACCAAGACAGTTGCTTCATGTACCTTCATAATTCACTGGGAAGTGGGATGGTTAAACTACTCTGGAATGTGTAGCTCTGTGAGAGGAACAGGGGTTTCCTAACAGCCCTCAGAACCCTTAACAAACCACAGCTCCCAGGATACTTTGGGGGAAGCCATGACCATTTAAAGTGGTGTCATAGTGCCTGGGAATGATGGGAGTAGCACCCCAAAACATGTGAAAGGGTAGAAGGTTTGGGGAGGCTGCTCTAAATTCTAAATTGAGAAAGGAACACATCTGATCCAGGCACTTTGTTTGTTGATAAGTGCTGTATTTATTCTGTGAACTGCCCTGAGACCTCCAGTTACTGTATAGGGTGGCATATTATTATTATTATTATTATTATTATTATTATTATTATTAGTTGTACGGGCAACTACTGCACTATACTGAACTGTACTGGGAATCTTCACACACTGTAACACGAGCAGCAGAAATATTTGTAAAGATTTAACTGAGCACTCTGGCCAATGTCCCCAACGTTCATGGAGGCTTCAAAGAGGAAGCCACAAAGTGTGGTTTTTCCAAACAACTTTTAAAGTAATGCATTTGGTATTGGCAGATATTAGAGAAGAGTCAAACTTCATTGCTCAGTAGTGGAATCCAGACTCTTTTTTTATATTATGCTTTTAGTGCAAAAACAGAACCAAATCTATTGCAATTTTCATTGTTCACCCTGGAAGGCAATCCTTTCAATCATCTAATATCGCTGAAATCATTTTCCCCCCTTATAAAAACACACAGAATGTTTCATCTCCATATGCTTATTCCTTAGTTTGGTCTTCATCTCATCTTTAGAGCAATGCATGCCACACCCTTTTCGGACATTTGTGTATCCCCCTACGTGTACACATAGACCGAGAGGGAGAGCTTGTGTCTAATATGGCCATATTTCTTTAAACAGCTGTTTGTGCTGCTTTGATAGAACTTTACAGCATGCAAAACATGCTATCAATGCAATTTCTAAAGGTCCAATGATGGAAAAACACATAACGTGTTTCTTTCTTTGTTTTTGAAAGCTTATGCGGGTGGGTAAGAAAAAAGCATTGCTTTTTATTTCATCTCCCTCCTGTGGCCATTACTCACATCTACAATTATTTCCTTGTTCTCCACCCTTATATTCAACAAATCTATATCTGTTGAGTCTCTCTGGCCCTTTTAGTTCTTTCTCAAAACCTACCCCTTTTGTTTAACCCCTTAATCCCCAGACCCAACTTAATTCTGGGTGCGTCCAGACTCAGTATTTCAAGGAAGGGATTCAAGCGAATACCAAAAAGAATAAGAATTTTTGTGATTTGTAAATAGCTGAACTTGAGGGGCCGCTCGTTTTTCTTTTCTTTTTTTTTTAAAAAGAGATATCTCTGATTTCACTGTTTCTTGCATTCAAACCTTTGTAGATGCTTAAAGCAGGAATCATGTTGCTTTCCTGTGACTTCCAAACTTGTCCATGTTTGTTTGGTTTATTTTTATTTTTTAAAAAACCACCGTTGTACATAATTCAGGTTTCCACAAAGGCTAGCTTGGATTGCAGAATCCAGTTCCAAGTCAAGTGTCAAAGTGCAAGTCAAAGCTTTTGTCTTCTAAAATTTACAGCACCTGGCTCAAATGCCTGTCATGGAAAGCAATTTCCAAATGCATACCGAAATCCACCGGCAGTGTTCTCCTGTCAATTTGAGGTCGCTCTGTAGGATTTGTTTGTTACTATTCTCATTCTTCATATTCAGAATGGTGATATATAATTTACCAGGGGGCAATAAATCACACTGCTTGAATAGGAGTGCACACTGCCTTGGTTTTCAAATGGATGGAAGGCTGCTTGCTGTTATTTTTAAAGCGGCCCATGGTTTTGTAGCAATCTCTTAAAAAAACAGGAGGAACCTGTTTTTATTGACCCCCTTTGGAGCTCAGTGGTATGGTTATGAACAGAAACCACAGATGAGTAACCTGTGGCCCCCAGGATGTTGTTGAGCTGTGGCTCCCATCATTCCAGATCACTGGGCTAGGGTGTGGCAGAGGAAGCAGGGACAGGTCAGGTGAGGGACAGGTCAGTAGAATCCCCACCTCCCCACCGGCTCTTAGAACCAGGAGGGGCTTGAAAAGGAGCAGCAATGATTTCCATGTTGGAGAATTTTCAGGTTGCTGGCATGCAACCCGTCAGAGGAAGGAGGAGAGGGGCCCCACTGTTGCTACAACTGCTCCCTGGGGCCCAGACCTGTGGACAGCTGCCTAGAAGCTAGAGGTGTATATGCGTGTACATTCAGAGCACTGTAGAAGCTGCTGTGTTTCTCTTGTCAATAAAGAGTTAAATATCAGATGTGTGCCTTCCTTATCTAAAATGGGCCGTGACATGGGGCTGATGGAAGTTGGGAGTCCAAGAATATCTGGAGGGTCACAGGTTCCCCATCCCTGGCTTAGACCTAACTAAGCTGTATTAATGCATTGCTGTCAGTGGCTAAAGAAACAACAGGAAAGTCATTCATTTTCTGTGGATTTCATCTTCCTTCAGCAACTTCAGGTGTTTCAAACACTGGAATTTCTAGATGTCTGGAACATGTAATTCCCCCCATTTGCATTCTTTTTTTTTCTTCCATAATTTTTATTAAGTTTTTCCACAATGATATAAGTTCTACAAAACATTAAATATTGTCTTCCATTTGCACTCCAAAGTGGTACAACAAGTGGTAGCTGATGGCCGCTAAAAGCCAGCTTCTGCCATGCTACTAAACCTCTCCTATTTACTCCTTCCTTCAGCTCCTCAGATACCATCTCCACCTCAGCACTATCCTCGACTACAGTGGAGGACCATGTCATGTTATCAGCATCAAAGTTAGAGAACTATGAGGCCACCAAGGTTTTGTGCATAAAATGGGATGGAGGCTGCCATCTTGGTTTTGCTTCAGGGCAATGAAAGATGTTGGGCCTGCTTTATCTTTGCTCATATAGCTACTTGTGACCTAAAGCAAGTCAGGAAATTTGGAGTTTTTTTCTGAAGGAGAAAGCTATGTGTTGTTCCTCTGTTCAAAAGAGCTAAGTGGTCATATTGGGACTCTGGAACCCATTCTTTTCAGTACAAGTCCTCATAACCCTTGAAAATTTGAAAAATCAGAAGGATTATGGCTCTTCAGTGTATTTATGATTTTAATTAAACAACTGGAATATATTTCCATTTACTGTTGCCATTTTATTGTAATTGCATATGCTTTTTAATTGTCAAGAGCCATAAACTGCATTACAAAAACCGGCTAGTTGCTACTGTTAATTTATACACCCTCACTAAATAACAACAAAATTTACTGACGCTGTAATTAATCATCTGTAACTCAGTAGATTGATTACAGTAAAACTTTTTAACACCTTAAACATGAAAAGTAAGTTTCCAGATACATCTGGCAGTTCATTACCTCCCTCCTGGTTTAACATAGAGGACATTATAGATTTCTTGCATGCTCCATTTTAACATAATGTTTCCATTAAGTATAATCCATCTTTAGAGGAAGTAAAAGAGACAGGTTTGTTGAATAAAAGTGATCAATTGTTTGAACCCCAAGAGACATATTCATCTAATAAAATGTCTAAATAATATGATAGTGATAGTAAGGTATATTAAGACAACCACAGAATACAGAAAAGCATTCTTTGATTAAGTTAAAATAATTGGTCATATGTTAGCTAATTACATAGACTTTAATCGGCAGAGAGAGAGAAAGAGAGAGAGAGAGAGATGGTGATGAAAAAGTTTTACTTATTGGTTGCAGGGTTGGTCCCATACCCTTAAAACTTCAGACTGCATTTGCAATAGCCTTTATTTCCAATACGCTTGGGGAAGAAAAAGAAAACTCAAAGGCAGTTTAGTATCAGCTACCTTTATAGATACCAGACACTCCATTTTATGAGCACCTATCCTCTCCCTTCCTGTCTGTCTCTTGGGCTACAAGACTCTAAAAGAGATGAGATTCATGTGAAGGTATCAGCTACCACTGACTGTACCACTTTAGAATGCAGATTGGGGTGGAATTACATGTTTAGTGCACCCCCCAACTGAAAAGCCCTTGCATGTAGAAAGCTTGCCTGTTGGGGAAACCCATATGATTAAAATGTCTGTCTTTGCATTCAGAGTAGGGTTACCAGACATCCCCGTTTCCCAGGGACAGTCCCCAGATTTGCAACTCTGTCCCCAGACAAATTCCATCCCCAGAATGTTCCCGGATTTCATTAAATGTCCCCGGGAAATGTGGCAGCAGCAGCTTTGGGGTTTTCATCAGCTGTACGCCATAATCATCACAATTATAACAAGCAAAGGCTTGACATATCTCGCTTTGCATGTCATGAGTCTATCTCATATATTAAACTCCAGTAGCTAATGAAAACAATTGCTTACATAAATGGACTTTTCCACGATATTCTAATTTTTCGAGTTTCACCTGTAATATTACACAAGGGCAAAACTTCTAAGGGCCTGTCCATAGCTCGGCTTAATGTGGATTGTGAACCCCTTGTGCCTCCTTTAATTATGGATAATAAAGCATGAATTTTTTTTTTTTTAAAAAAGTCTCCCCGGATTCATTGAAAAAAATCTGGTAACCATAATTGAGAGGGTTTTTTTTTTTTACCTTGAGGAACATTCAAAAATATTTTATCACCCACCTGTAATAGAGGATGGTATATTCTTGCGGGAACTGTACCACCTGCATTTTCTGGATCGTTTTGAATCTTTCCATGAGGCCAAATGAGTGAACTATCTTTGCTGAAAAGTCTTTTGTTCTGTGTCTGGCATTTGATCTCCAGCGACTCTTTTGTACTTGTAAGTTGTAACTCGGAGAGGGAGTTATTGTCTGATGAACGTGTCGGCATCAACTTGCCCCTAAATTCTGGCATTTGCATTAGAATATGGATTATCTTATTTTCCCATCACTGCAGAAAATTCTATTATATTCATTTTACTGGCATATAAATATGTATTTGGTTCAAGTATAAAAGAAGGAGAAAAACAAAAACAAAAATTGTAGGGGATTATATCAGAAGATACAGTCATAAAAGTTTTTGTTTTTTTAAAAGTTAGATTACACATTGTCACAAACTGAAAGCTGAATAAAACTGATTAACCCACCTTTAGGATTTGCTGTTAGATTTTTCATGGAAAGAATACATTTTCCTTTGAGAGTTTTGCATATATTTTAACGTGCCTGTAATAAATTTCAAAGACCTGCCAAGTGATACACTGGGGCATTTTCCCAAAGACAGAGAGTCATGAATTTGTCTATCAATTTATGCATATTATTTGTCATAAAACGAGAGATTCTGAGGTACGGAAATGATTTCACCGATGCCACAGCAACAGGAGACTATAAATCCATTCCCATAAAACCAGCTACAGATTGAGGTATACTCTAAAGGCCAAGATTCTCTCTACAAGCTAATAATACTGTTGGTCTTTGGGCTGGTTTAATGAAAAACATAAGGGCAGGTAGACCAGGGCAACTTTTGAACCACTCTGGTCCAGCATATCAGCTATAAATTCTACTTAACTGAGTGGTTGGCACTATTTACGGCTGCCTTGTGTCACCAGAGTGGCACATAACAACCAGACCATGTCAGTGAATTTGACTGCTGAGCTTCAGAGAAAGCTGAAGGGGATGGTAGGTCAGTGGAACATCTGGATGTGGGAAATAAATATACATTGAGCCTGTCAAATTATTGCAGAATGGTGCCCCAAGGCCCGCTCTGGCTTGAAATCTGTCAGACTGGGACAAAGGCCTGAAGAGAGGACAGAGATGGGGGGGGGGAGCCCTTCAAAGAAGAAAAGCATAACCCTAAATATGTAATTTGGCAAGCAGCAGTGGTTTACACATGTTTTTCCTTAATATCTATGTATATTGCATTTTTAATTACATGACTGTTTTGACACTTTCTTCAATGTGGCTGAACAATAGTTAGCATCTTGGACACACACACACACACACACACACACACACAGAGAGAGAGAGAGAGAGAGAGAGAGAAACATTTAATCCCAGACCCTGATTTCCTGCTTTGTAAATGGCCCAATAATTTGGCCCAGACCGATCTGAAAGCTGACCAAATTGGCTCAGGGTCCCAACGTGCTTCATTTCTCCACTTCCTTTCATCATTAGGAAATTTTAAAAATGGTGAAAACTTTATTTTTCTGACAGAAGTGGATGAAATGTGCTGGCATAGTAGCCCCTCTGGAATGGATACAGCCTGCAGAATTACAAACAAATAGATCTAGAGGCTTTGTGATGGACACATCTAAAATGTAACCCCGCAAAAAAAGATCTGTGTATAATTTTTTTAAATATTTGGGCAGAACTGGACTAAATTTGCCAGCAAGGTTAAACCCTTCTAAGGCATGTGTCCTGCAAATGTCAGAAGGATGGATGCAGTGGTTTTGCTGCCAGGGCAGTGGTTACGTGGTTAGGATGGGAATCATTTGCCCTCTCCTAGTGTTTTGTGGGCAATTGGTCTGAAAACTACTCACATGAGAGAGATAAGAAACCTGCCACATTGCAAACAAATAGTTTCAGGGGATATTGTGTTACACACTCTAAAGCTGATTTTGGAGTGGAAAGTACAGTGGTACCTCGGGTTACAGATGCTTCAGGTTACAGACTCCACTAACCCAGAAATAGTACCTCGGGTTAAGAACTTTGCTTCAGGATGAGAATAGAAATCACGTGGTGGCGGTGCAGCGGCAGTGGGAGGCCCCAATAGCTAAAATGGTATCTCAAGAACAGTTTCAGGTAAAGAATGGACCTCCAGAACGAATTAAGTTCTTAACCCGAGGTACCACTGTAGAAAGGGAAACAATTCCCTTTGATTATAAGCTTGCAAGTCACTCCTGGGCCCTCCCTCTGCACCTGCTCCCCATCCTGGACTCTTAAACGTAAAGGTAAAGGGACCGCTGACCATTAGGTCCAGTCGTGTCTGACTCTGGGGTTGCGGTGCTCATCTCACCTTACTGGCCGAGGGAGCCGGCTTACAGCTTCTGGGTCATTTGGCCAGCATGACAAGCTGCTTCTGGTGAACCAGAGCAGCACACGGAAACACCGTTTACCTTCCCGCCAGAGCAGTACCTATTAATCTACTTGCACTTTGGCGTGTTTTTGAACTGCTAGGTTGGCAGGAGCTGGGACCAAGCAACGGCAGCTCACCCCATCGCAGGGATTCAAACCGCTGACCTTCTGATCAGCAAGCCCTAGGCTCTGTGATTTAACCCACAGCGCCACCCGTGTCCCTCATACATACCTGGACTCTTACATAAGCTTTAATACATAGGTTTTGCTCTTTCAAAGCTGCTCCCTTCCCCAAAGCCTTGGGATCAGTGAGCACTGATAAAACAATTCCCTCTGGTGACAAGCTAAACCTGTAAATCTCAACAGAGCTCTCCATCCATGCTCTCTCTCCATTCTGGTGCCTGCTCTCACTTCCCCCCATCACCCTACCCTGCCATTTTGTTAGTCTTAGAGACATTACATTCAAATAGCAGTTTAGAGGCCCCAGCTTTGACTTGGGCTGTCTCATAGGGATCTCTCTTCAGCTTTGCCAAGCCCAAAATACCTCCAAGGCATCCTGGGGATTTGTGGTTCATCGTCCCCACTTCCACTTGTGTTATGACTAGAAAGCTGGGTCTGAGCATTCCATCCAGCATTCAATTCTTTTCCTGCCCCTATGGTTAAGCAGCATGCTGTGATGATTGAGTATGCTATGAGTATGAGCACTGGCGGAGGAAGAGGAGTGCGGGGGGAGTGTACCGCCCCCAGCAGTGCGATCCCACTAGGGTGTCGTTGCGGCTGCCCCCAGCCTGTGCTGGGCACCACGCCCCCACAGGAGTCGTGCCATGCCCCAGGATGCGCATCATGCCCCTGTGGGCGGTGCGCCCCACCCCTGGGGTGCGTGCCAGCCCCCCGCCTGCTCTCCGCCCCACCCCCCGGTGCCAGAGCATGAAGCTCCGCCACTGAGAATGGGTATGGGGTTTGCAGAATTATATTTTGTTGCATTTTCCTTGCATTTTCTCCCAAATCCCTTGCAAGTTCTAATATATCCAGTGAGCAACTGACAGAATTCCCCTCACCCCATGTTTTCTTTAAAACAGAACCTCTTGCCTCAGTCTGGTAGAATGAAATTAGCACCTTTTGGAAGCGTGGATTTTAGTTAATAAGAATTACCATCCTACTTGTTATTGCACTGTGCAGAGTGTAAAAACTTCAAAATACTCATCATATTAACTTGTTGAAATCTACACCCTATTTTCCTTAGAACTGCTCCCTGTCAATGAATGATTTATTATTTTAATTTGCACCACAGCCTTCAAAGTATTAGGAAATATTGTTTTGAATGACCTCTTCTTCCCTCCCCTTGTATTATCCAACATAACCTGATTACAACTTCAAGGAATTTACTTTGTTAAAGCTGTAAACTGCATCCATACCTTTAACCATTCTCAAAGCTCCATTGAGATCTCTAACTTAAGGCCTCTTGACCTAATGCTGTTTCACTGATTTGATATAATTTTCAAAGTCTCCTCTAGGAAGGAAATTGCCAGCTTGGAAATAAGATGAATTGAAGCTGAAAGATGAAGCGATGTAAGTGCAGAATTTAAATTTTGCTTTTCAGAAAGTAGGAAATAAGCAGCTGTCCTTAAACCAATCTTGCCATAAGTAATGAAACTGGGCAATGCATGACCCAGACTGGAGAAGAGATTATGCTTATATAGTCTAAAGGGATTCTGTTTTCTGAAATCAATGACTCAAACTACATTTGATTGAAGACTTGGTACAGGTTGCATGTTCCTTCTATCTTAAATTCATGTATGTATATTCCTGTTACTGGAACTGGCATTCTATAAATTGCAGTTTGATAGTCAAGTGAATGCCAGAAACAGAAACTCTTGTTTGACTGAAGCAAGGGTCATTGTTACAGTTCCTATGTCCTTGGCATAGTTCTAAAGCTTCTAAGCTCTCAGCAGTTGTTTTACCTGAGTTGCTTCACATATGTGTGCGTATCACTTGATTACTCAAAATCTGAGCCTGGTTTAGACACTTTCCTGGCTGACAATATTATTACTATTAATATTGCCTTTTTAGTCACTATTTTTATTTTTAAAGTAACCCAAAGTGACTTACAATGTGGTACAAACATTAAAAACATAAAAAGCCAAAGAGAATAAAAGACTAAAAATGCATCCAAACATATTTAAATGGCAGGTCTAATACAACTTGCCCCACTCAAAAGTAAGCAAGGAAGAAGCCACAAATATACTTAAAATCTTCCCAATTGGTGGCTGGGATTCTGAGGTAGGAGGAAGAGTTTGCCTGGCACCTTGAAGTAGATAATTACTCACTCCAAGCAGGTGTCCCCTGTGGATTTGCTCCCGCTCACTTCAACAACCTTCTGGGAACTGGCCTTTGCGTTTTGGCAGGAACAGGAAGTGTTTTTCTTTGAAATGTGAAGATTTTGTTGCCTTACATTTTTTATAAGTTGTAAAGGCTTGAATAGTGCATTTGTATGTTTTCCCCTGGTGAAAATAAATCTTGGGAGCCTTTCCCTACTGAAATATGGCATAGTCACAAACTTTAACCAGAACCAAGTAAAGGAGCAGGTCTGCATGGACCACCAGTATCATATGTAATGTATGGTGTGATATGGGCACTTCATTTGGAGGCCTGTGCATGTGGACACCGAATTTGAGAGGTGTGGAGGTCATGAATTTCAGGTTTCCAAATGTACAGCATTCATTTGGAGTGCCAGTAGCACACTCTTAGTTAGGTGCATGGCGGACAGGCATGCCATTGCCTGGGGTAAGTACAGGGCGGAGGAAGGGGTGTGTGGTAGATGTGGGCCACCCCGGGTGTCACCACTGTGGGTGGTGACAAAATGTCGGGCAGCACTCACCGCGGGACCTGCAGTGCGCCTGAGCCACGTATCTCTCCTTGGAGAGGTGCGGTGGCTTGGGCGCACGCAGGTTCCGCGCTGCCCAAATGGTCCGCCCATTGCCTCCCCCCCAGCTGTAGGGTGGCTGAGTGGGAGGAGGTAGGCAGACTCCGGAGGCCCCACGATGTGCCCTGCCCTTGCCCTGACCCTATAGATGGCGCATAATGCCCTGGGTGCTCACAAGTTGAAGGAATTCCCAAGGGAAGTCTGTTCCAAGCAGGTTCCATGTAACAGCTGACTTATGAGAAGCCAGTGGGCTTTAGTGTACAGTTTAATATAGCCTGTCCTTGTTTTAATATGCAATCATAAATTACCATGCAGCAGCTTTATAGCAATGTATTTACCTGTCAACAGTAATTGCCACTTTCTCTTCATGAAAAGAACTGAATGTGTATTGTTTAATTTCACTGAGAGTTAAGTCTGTGAAGTCTTTTTGTAATAATCACTGCCGTTTCATCTGGTGAGCTGGCTGCACAACACCTATAAAACTGAAAGAGTTTCCCTCTCATCACCAAGTACAGTATACACATGTCTAGTTTGCCATCCATTAAATGCTTTTGATAGTTCGTGGTTGATGGATCCCACCCTTTTTTATTTTAATGTTGCCACAATGATTAGCTCTTGCTTAATGTACTGCTGGACTGATTTTTTGGTATTTGAAGGCCAGATTCAACCAATGAATCCCATTAGTGGAAGCCAAGACAAGTCCTTCAGCTATTCAGGGGTGGACTTTGGTTGGTAATCTTTGGTAGTATGGTGCCATGATTTGGTGCCCCCAAATGGATCTTCTCAGTTATGGATCTTCTCAATGTTGTGCCCCCTTGACTCTGCCCTGTGTGATGAAACTGTCCGCAATACCCTAAATCTTTCACTAAGCTAGCACAGCCCCCCCCCTCCCCCTGTGTTATACAAACTGGTTATTGGGAGGGGACCCTAAGAACCGCATGTGGAGGAGGAGAGGAAAGATTGTTTCATCTGGTAAGCTGAAATGCTTGTACTGTGGGAACAATTTTTTTAGTGCTATATTGAATTTCTTTCTTAGGCTGCAATTCAAACCCCACTTACCTGGGAGTAAGCAACCATTGATTTCAATATGACTTACTTCTGAGTGTATGTGGTCAGGATTTCATTGTTAGTTATTCTCTGGCTTTCTCAATACTTGATTGTTCTAATGCAGCTTTTGGCAAAATCAATAAAAATATAATAATTTTAAAATGCACATTGAGACAGAAAATGCATTTTAAAGCATATGCTGAGAAATGCATGTATTTAAATGTTAATTTTCAATTATTTTTCACAAACTAATCCAGAAATAAGACAGAATTGATATAATGGGTAAAAACTCATGGAAATTGACATTGTCTGGAAAGAGATTTGCCCATCCCTAGTGCAAACAGATGTTTTATGTCCCTTTGCTGTTATTTTACATTGCTCTGGGATCTGTTTCAATGAAGGGAAGTTTAGATTTTTTTTTTTAATTTTAAAAATAACATAAATAATAAATGGTCTAAAGCTGGTGATCTCGAACTGATACATGCTGAAGCAAAACAACAAAAATGAGAATGCAGGGGACAAAAAAACAAAAACAAAACTGAAACTAAGACAAACATCTGGAATGTGTCAAAAGAGGGATTCTGTAATCTAGCAATACAAAGGAAGAAACAACCAAGGCTTCTGCGGTGTCCCAAATGATGAACACCAGACAGATGATATCTCTAAGAAATAGAAATACAAATAGAAAAGAAAAGAAGAAAAGAAAAGAAAAGAAAAGAAAAGAAAAGAAAAGAAAAGAAAAGAAAAGAAAAGGAGGAACATAAAGCAGCCTCTACCACAAGCAGCAGAGAAGTGCTCAGAAGGCATGTGATATGTACAAAAGTCACACACACACACACACAAAAATCCCTCTGAAATGTATCTGGGAATGAGGAGACTAAAAATAGTTCACAGGCTATTGCAACTCTCATTCAATTATGAGGGTCAAATTTACCTCATCCTATAGTTGCCCAGAGACCACAATCCTGATTTTGCAGGGTGGGATCAATTCAATGAGAGTTTGCCATTAACTCATCTGTTTAACCTCAAGCACTAAGTGGAGAGTTTAGAAATAGTTATTGCAAGTCACCCATGTTGGCAAAAGATGCCCACCTCTACGAGACACTCACTTCACAAATTCTTTTTACTTGTCATAATGGCTTGGTGACACTGTTTCATAGTTGCCTACCCTGCACATCCCATGCACCTGACATGCACTCAGCCAGAAAATGTTTTGATAATTGTTCTGTGTGCCAGGAAGAAATTGTACATCTCTTTCCAATCCTCACCTTTACTTCTCCCCAACTTCTATCCTAGGAGTCCATCAACTGTCCGTCTCCTGTGTTTCGAAACTGAGAATGTGCAGAACATGTCAAAACTCTGCTCAGAGGGCATGTTCCAGCTCACCTGATTGCCAGGACAGGACTAAAATTCCCTTGTCAATGCCTCAATTATCATTGTTGGATCAGACTCCCTGATATCTTCCTTTCCTGAGATCCACACATTTTGTAAATCTGATGCTTTGGTATAAAAAAACTGTTGCCTTCTTGATCTCTTGATTGCATCTTGTTTCCCACGTCTAAGCTGAACTACTTCTCAACTATTAATTTAGAAAGCCTGATGTTATAATGACGGCCAATGTGTGGAGAAGGCAGTTATATCAATAACATGCTCCACAGAGCTGGATGCCATCATAGGATCCCCCCCTGCCTTAGGAAAAAGTCTTAAAGGGGTGATGTGGGAGAATGAAATGGTGGCAAGAATTTAGAGTTAACTGAAGCTGGCAGCCTGCTGTGCACAAATATCTTTCTTGATATTTCTTGATATCTCTTGAGAGCCAGTGTGGTGTAGTGGTTAAGAGTGGTAGACTTGTAATCTGGTGAACCGGGTTCACGTCTCCGCTCCTCCACATGCAGCTGCTGGGTGACCTTGGGCTAGTCACACTTCTTTGAAGTCTCTCAGCCCCACTCACCCCACAGAGTGTTTGTTGTGGGGGAGGAAGGGAAAGGAGAATGTTAGCCGCTTTGAGACTCCTTCGGGTAGTGATAAAGCGAGATATCAAATCCAAACCACCTCCACCTCCACCTCCTCCTCCTCCTCTTCTTCTTCCATGACATCTAGTCTATGAGTGTTTAAGACCAGATGGTCGTGGATAAGAACTACTGCTGACCCACGGCATCTCATGGCCTTGTTTAAATTCCTCAGTATACTACCACCATTCACCCTTTGGGGTCTATATCCCAAGGCATGGAAAAACATTGGGAGAACTGGATAGGCACTGGCAGTCTCACTCCTCCATGATAATATGTAGCATTCTTTCTCAGTCTTGCTATGTGAAAGAGCTTCCTGGAGATGCTAGGTTTTGGACCTGGGACTTTTTACATGAACATGCTCCACAACTGAGCTATAGACTCTCCCCACTGTTTTCTGTGGGGTGAATAGCAAGCACAGCTGGTCATACTGGGAAGTTTTGAAAAAAAAACCCAACCCTGGTTTAGTTGCTGCTTTAAATTTTAAATAGAAAGAACACATATAGGAATGAATAAAGAGCTTTTAAAAAAACAACAACATCCCACTAACACCACTTAATGTGAGCATAAATCAGGTTTTGCATTTCAGTGGAGATAATGACTTGGTCCGCTTCTCTAAAAGTTAAACATAAGAGTTAAATGCAAGATTCTATTACAAGCTTCCCCCAAAATCTTAAGATCAAAGTGACCTTTATGAGGAGGGCCTTGGTAACTGATTCTTTTACAGATAGTGTACAAGTAGACTGAAGCAAGGACATCTGTTTTGGTGTCAGAGGACTAATGGCTGTAATACTTTAAGGAAAAAGGGTAGGGCTTTGACAGGGAGTAAAGAACAATGAAATTGCTTTGGATGATAGCCACTGGTTATCACTTGAACATCACCACTCAAGGTTCAGGGTCACCCTTGTAGCCATGCTCCCTTATAATACAGGATGAGACCATATAACCAAGGAGGCCACACTTTCTCCTAGCTGGCTAATTGCACTACATTACAAAATTAGAGGCTTTGCAGCTGGCATCAGTAGGTGACTAATCTAGTGGCACATTGATGGAGTGTGATGGTTTTCCAATCACCATCTGAGAGGTCCAAAGAGAAACGAGCACTAAAGGGCTATTTATTCCTTGGAAGACCATTGATTTGTAGGGGGGAAACGAGTGTACTCTAAAATTACCATTCACGGGCCCTTGGAATATACAAGTTGCTTTCGAAAGATACTCTTGGGTTCCATAACTACAGTGTGGCTAATCAAATTCACATAGAAATGAATGGCTGAGGAACAGAGGGCAAAATTACATTGTATTTCAAATACTTTTCCTTTCTGGATGGGCGGGGAATATATTTAAGAGTAGTGGTAGGGAGCCTGTGACCATCCAGATGTTGTTTGACTTTGGCCACTTCCTCATTTTACAATTAAGGCACTATGATCCCACTTTAAACAGTCATGGCTTCCCCAAAGAATTCTGGAAGCTGAAATCTGTTAAAGGTGCTGAGAGTTGTTGGGAGCTCCCCTTCTTCCCTACCAGAGCTACCGTTCTCAGGGTTCCTTATGATAGGGTTGCAATATTCCCAAAAGTGAAAATCCAGACAAAGTTCAGCGCTTTTTTTTTTTTTTTTGGTCAAAGTTGTTGAGCTTTTCTTGGGAACATCTCCCCACTAAATCTAACCCCCATTGCCATACATCTGTGTTTTACTGAACATTTTACTGAATTGCTGAAAATCTGCCTGGGTGCCATTTTCTGGCCGACTTCTGTGCCTGGGGAAACCTGGCCATATGGCAGCCCTACCTTATGAAGAGGTTGATTGTTAAACCTCTCTGGGATTATTAGCTGTGTGAGGGGGTAGGGCTATGCTAATAACTCTCAACATCCTTAACAAACAACAGTTTCCAGGTTTCTTTGGGGAGGAAGCTGTGACCATGTGAATGTGGCCTCCAACTCTCAGCAGCTCCTGCCAGCACAACCAATGGTCAGAGATGATGGGAGCTGTGGTTCAGCAACATCTTGAGGGCCACAAATGCCTCACCCATGATGTGGAATTACAGTGGTACCTTGGTTTTCAAATGTAATCCATTCTGGAAGACCGTTCGGCTTCTGAAATGTTTGAGAATCGAGGCGCAAAGGGCGGCCTGCAGTTTCAATGGAGAAAACTGAAGGGGGGGAAATGCAGTGGAAGCCATTTGATTTCCGATGCATGTTTGAAAATGGAAGTATTTACTTCTGGGTTTTCAGCGTTCGAAAACCAAAACGTTTGGCTTCAGAGATGCTCGAAAACCGAGATACCACTGTATTTGGAAAACACAGGCAACTCCCCTTGCACACATTCAAATCGTGTGTGCCTTTTTAAGCATCAGAAGGGGCCAGGGCAGTACAAGATGGGCCAGGCTTATGTACACACCACTGATGTGCATGATGCCTCAGAACACCTGCATATATTGGGAGCTTGCTTGTACCACGCTTCTACAAATATATCTGTATCTCTATAGATAGATAGATAATGGTTTTATAAAACTATAAAATCCTTGTTGGAGAAGAATTTATGAGGCCATAATTTTCACCTCATATATGACGAGAATATTACGAACTGCCAAGACATGTGTTTTCAAAGTCAGGAAATATGAGCACCGGTTATATCATTAGAACAATGTGCTTTATGTGGGGCTGCCTTTGAAAACTAGTGCAGAATGTGGCTGCCTGACTGCAGGTGAGCCAGTCAAATAACATGGATGCTGGGACAGCTGCACTGGGTGTCTGAAGGTTACTGAGCCCAATTCAAAGTGCTGGTTTTGACCTATAAAGCAGCACCCCTATGGCTCAGGACTCCACTATCTTTTGGAGCACCTCTCTAGATGTGAACCTACCTGGTCTTCATCTGAGACCTAATCCAGGTGACCCCTCTGAGGGAAGTTGAGCAACTCACAACAAGGGAGAAAGTCTTTTCAGTTGTGGCTCCCTTTCTCTGGAATATGCTCAGTGAGATCTGCTTGGCACCATCATTGACATCCTTTCAGTACCATGTAAAAATGTACCTCTTCTACATTTAATGAAAAAGGATGAAATTGTAAACTATTGATGGTGTTGTTGTTGTTTTTTGCTGCTGTATTGTTGGGTTTGCTCTATAGATTATAGAAAAATAACCACATTGTTCCTTTTCTGATTTTATGTCATGCTTTATGTTTTGAAAATTCTTTAAGTTGCTTGGAGACTTTTAATGAGTCATGCAACTAATAAATTCAAGTAATAACAACAGCATTCAGACGACCACTTTGCCGCTAATATACACGAACATAAAATAGGTTCATCCTGGATAGACAAAAACTAAAGGACAGCCAGCTAACCAAGGATCGTGAAATTCATCCCTTAGCTGCCTGAAATCAAGCTAGGACTAGGAACAGCCACTCTAGAAAAGTGGTTTCTCCTACCATAGTAAATTGTTTAATTACAAGATTGCTGTACAAACATGCATACTGACACTCAACTCGTGAAGCAGATGCTGAATTTCTAGGCAGATACTTTCCCGAGCTTCTAACTGTAGATACAAAAAGGCAGCTAATGAGACAGAAAGAAAACAATTGAAGGGGAAAACACCACACACACACACACACACACACACGGCAAACTAAATGTCATATAGCACAGGAAATGTCAAGATAATGGGGGGAAATTATTGGTTAACTATACAACTGAGGCAAAAGTCAGTTCTTTTTTCACGAAGAGAAAAGGGCAATTGCAGTTGAAGAGAAAGATCAGTGCTATAAGTGGGTTGCCAATTAGTTTTTATCACAGTGCAGTAAAAGAAGGGATAGTTCTCAAAAGCCTAGACTAAAATTATCGGGGTAAGGAGTTGGAGTCAGGCCCTTAGAACATTTGACCCAGGAAGCTGAGAATAGGCCTTCAGCCATGGTCTGTGCTCTGCCAGGGGCTTGACATACCCTTTATCTTTGCAGTCCCAGGTAGACAGCAGAAATAAGTGGTTTATGAAGCCCCCAGGTGGGCATCATGGGCTCTGTGGGTCCATGGCCTCTGTGGGGAATGCAGTTTTATGGTTAACATATAGAAGTGCTGCACTGAAAACTTACCCTATTTTTATTCTACACCATTCCCAATTAATGAGAAAAAGAAATTGCCTTTGGAAATTATCAAAAGGGGGAGAGAAGCCTGTTGAAAATCTCTCTGGTGAGCTAGAGATGTGCAAGTGTGCACATACACCCCTCCATCAACATAAGCATTACGTATACCATGAATACCTTGATTTTGAGGTTCCTGGAGGGAGGTGGCGAGTGCTCTCTTTCATTCTACAAATCATTGCATTGATAGCCTGCACTCTGCAGCTTCTGGCATTCAACGATTCCATTAAAGCCAAAGGGATAACATAATGAAACAACACTTTCCCATGGGGCTTTTTCTGATCAGGAAGTACAGGCTGCAAAATGCTGGAGAAATGTTCACTGGCAAGAAACACCTGCACCATCCTTTGGCTGCCTCAAAGCAATCAGGTGAGCTTAAAACCTCCAATCAGACCGAATTCTAAGGCACTCCTCAAATGGGCTTGTGAAATGGAACTTTCCTTTCTGTCCTCTTACCACATCCCCCATTCCTTCCAAATCTGCTCTGGACGGTTTAGGGACCCCTCCCCCAGAATTTCATGTGGGGTTGCATGTGTTGAGGCACTCATTTTTCATTACTGGGACCTTATGGTGAAGAGTGGGTAAGAAATAATAACACCAGCAACAATATATTGACACCCAGAGGAGCATCACATTGGGTACCTCTACTCTAGAGAGGCCAAGAAAAAAACAACCCCAAGGATTACCATCTGTTTGTATTGTTACAATTTTTTGGGGAGAAGAGACCCACACCTAAACCCAAGGAATTAATGAATGTCAGAATCCAGCTGATATGTGGGATATGAAGGGAAAATGCAAGCTGCAGAACTGTGCCAGACAAGGAATCTCTGGGGAGGTTCGTGAAAACCAGCCTGACCAGGCTAGTTAAATGGAGAGCTGTTAAGAAACAATACCAGGCCATTGGAAAAAGGGCCACCCTTCTCCCCAGCTCTGCGGAGTGGACAGAGACAGAAGAATTGGCAGGTTACCTAGGTGATGGCTGTGTCAGAGGTGACAGGAAAAGCTTTTGGTTTTGGCAAGAGGTGTGTTGGGAAGAAGGAGAACAAACGCCAGAGCCTCCACCATGCCCCAAATTCACAACAGGAAAATGACTCTGTGTGAGGGCCTGGACCTTCTGGAATCTTGCTACCGCTCAGCAGAGATTGGGATGGGCATGTAACAGTATAGATGCTGACTTGGTTCTCAACAACTTACATTGAGTAGGGCTGCCAAAAAAAGCTCTACAATTTTGGGGTCTTCTTAAAAAAGCTCAGCCATTGAGCCACCCAAGAAGCTTGTTGAAGGGTAGAATATAGGTAAAGGTAAAGGGGCCCCTGACCATTAGGTCCAGTCGTATCCGACTCTGGGGTTGCGGAGCTCATCTCGCGTTACTGGCCAAGGCAGCTGGCGTACAGCTTCCGGGTCATATGGCCAGCATGACTAAGCCGCTTCTGGTGAACCAGAGCAGTGCACGGAAACGCCATTTACCTTCCTGCTGGAGCAGTACCTATTTATCTACTTGCACTTTGACATGCTTTCAAACTGCTAGGTGGGCAGGAACTGGGACCGAGCAACGGGAGCTCACCCCGTCACGGGGATTCGAATCGCCGACCTTCTGATCAGCAAGCCCTAGGCTCCGTGCTTTAACCCATAGCGCCACAAAAAGCTCAGCCATTGAGCCACCCAAGAAGCTTGTTGAAGGGTAGAATATATTAATCCTTAAATAAGTAAATATTGAACAAACAAGGCAGCTCTTTAGTTTTCATTGGTGGCTTCTTGGAGATGTGGAGACCTCCCGCTTTCTGTCTTTCCTAGAAGAAGAGTAGAAGAGTTTGGATTTGATATCCCGCTTTATCACTACCCGAAGGAGTCTCAAAATGGCTAACATTCTCCTTTCCTTTCTTCCCCCACAACAAATACTCTGTGAGGTGAGTGGGGCTGAGAGACTTCAAAGAAGTGTGACTAGCCCAAGGTCACCCAGCAGCTGCATGTGGAGGAGCGGAGACGCGAACCCGGTTCACCAGATTACGAGTCTGCTGCTCTTAACCACTACACCACACTGGCTGTCCGATCCCTTGTTTTTTCAGGGTAGAGCGACTGCTCAGATAAGTGTTAAGCCAATCTAGTTCTAACACCTACATCAAAACATTCTGACTTATCTCAATTCCTAGTTCAGGTTTCCTTTTCAATTAAAGGAAATTACTTTGGAGGGAAATAAAGCACCCAGGCCAAAGTCTCCTAAAGTGAATTCCGAGCTAATGTATCATCATCATCATCACTATGCCTTCTGATGCCTTATTAAATTAGTTTTAGATTTTACTGATGAGAGCAGTTGTGCTAGTTCAGAGGAAAAAGCGGGCCTCTGGAAAGCAAAAAATAAAATAAATAAATAAAAACTGTTGTGAAACTTTCTAATCAAAACACTACTCAGGGGGGAGAAAAGTTAGTGGCACTCGTTCATAGCAAAGTGTTAATAATTAACCTATAGTGTGCGCTAACATTTGGTGGATATCAAACAAGCTCTAACAGCTCGTTGGAACAGCAGGTATTTCTCAAAGCCCACAGGAGAAAGGGTTGAGGAACAGAAATTGTGACAACAGCTGGGTAAAGTACAAGACTGCATAAAACAAAGTTGCTGACATTTTCGGGGATTTACCTAGGTGGTTTTTTTTTTGGAATGCAAAATGTTATATTCATCCTCTTGATTCTCAAATCGATTGCTTTAAGTTAGAGCACTCTCCTGAAAGTAATGGATTGAATACAATGTTGTCAACATGCACAGGAGAAAGCTACAAAAAAGACACAAGGTTCCAGGTCTGACATGGAGTGACTTTTTGCATTCATCCTCTAGAGACATTTTATTTTGTTATATATGTACTGGAAGCCACTCAGAGTGGCTGGGGAAACCCAGCCATATGGGCAGGGTATAAAAGATAAAATTATTATTATTATTATTATTATTATTATTATTATTATTATTATTATTATATTTTGTCTCACTGTATGTCTATCATGTTGATATCAGGTGACTGGCAGGCAGGCGGGGTTGGAAGAACACAGGAGCTGGTCTGTAGGCTGGATCTTGTTCCTCAGCCCTCCTTTAGACCTTAGGCATACTAGATCATAAACCAGCTCTCCCCATCCTGGTGCCCCTCAAACGTTGTTCTAAAAGTCTTAGCACTCCCCAACCATCATGGTCAGGAATGATGAGATCTGTAACCCAAAACACCTGCAGGAAATAGGTTTGGGGAAGGCTACCCTAAATCCATGTATTCCCAGAAACTGAGAAATATGGCTCTGATCCTACATGAGTGAGATGATGATGACGATGATTTACTGGGCACAAAAATAGCAGTTGCATCAAAGATACCTTAACATCTTTGCAAACTGGAGCTGATTTTGTGCTTAGGTAAGAAATAAAAGGGCACAGGTCGTAGAATGGCTTTCAGCATAGAGAGCAGTTTCCCTCCCACACAGAGAATTAAATTCACATGCATTTGTAATTGATGTAGCACACAGAACTGTAACGTATATTGTATCATTTTCCCAGTAGGATACTGGATTTAGCTGCAAGCATTTTGCTGGAAATTAAAACCTATCATCTGAACACTGTGCAGTCTGACATTCACATTGTTTTCCCAGTTGCATTGCCAACATTTAAGCATAATTTGATATTTGTGTATGAAAATAGGCATTCCCTTTTATAACTTCTCTTTCTTTCTTTCTTTCTTTCTTTCTTTCTTTCCAAATACAAGAACCATTAACCAGTTATCCAGCAGTATAGCTAATGTTTTTTGTTCTATCAACTGAATTTAGACGGAAGCTCATACATTCAATGTTCAAATATATTACTTAACATAACATCTCCACTAACAAGACTGAGCAGTTGCTTGATTTTGGTCATTAACATAATCAAAGAAAGGGACCCACATTTCTTGGAAGGTGTTTATTTTCACTACGCATTCAATTGTTGTCTTGGGTCCGGTGGGGTGCTCAGACATTGCTGTATCCCAGATACAGCCTGGTTCTTCCATTGTTGAGCTATTGCTTATCATTCTGCGGTCAGTAAGAAGCCTACTAGTTCTCTGTGGTGTAGAGTGGAGCCCAAGTCTGTCTCCACATTCCCTCATTGGTGGCTTTCAAATGTAGATTTTGATTTAAATATCCTGTAATCACATGCACACTTACTTTGGGAGTAAGCTGCATTGAACTTGGCAAGACTTACTTCTGAGAAAATATGCCTAGGATTGTGCAGTAATCATAGGATCTTTCAATCAGCAGGTGACATTGCCCTACAAAGCTCATGAGCTGACTCCAAAATGAACATAAGAAATTATCCAAGTTAAAATAGAGAAGAGTAGAGGCTAAACGCAAGGGAGAGCTAACCCAAGGCACAATAATGGAACAGAGTTGGAGGGCTTTTAATGTGTTATCCACTTATTTCTATCTAACTAGTCTCTCAGCCATCATCTGGTACGAGGATAGGAATACTGATGTGCCATACAAAGTGCTTGTAAGGGCAACTGAGACTTGTGAAGCACTTAAATAGAATATTACTAGCTCTGAAAAAACAACAACACCACTCCTAAACCCCTAGTGCTCTTGTTCTCTGTAGCAGCATGGCAGTAGAATTCTACTAAATAAATAAATAAATAAATAAATAAATAAATAAATAAATATCAACCTGTCTTCTGCATTTTCTAATTAACTGAGTTCTATGTTGAGGTTCACCATTCTTTATATTTTTCTCAGAAACTCCAACATATAAAGAAGTTGCCAATATGCTAATGGAGTAAAGTAAAGTCACTGTACCAAAAACTAAAGTAGATATGATATGAAAGAAAGAACCAGATAAATGCTAGTGAAAAAGCAAGCATTAATGTGATTAATTTTTATCATTCAATTAAATTCCGTGGCTGGTGTGCTGTCCCCCAAGCAGTGATACAATCTTAAAGTGTAATATAGGCTCAAGCTGAACAGCAAGTCCAAATAGATAATATTTAGTGAACTAATTTTAAATGTAAAGAAAACAGATAAGAAGCAATGAACCAGTGGGGGCTAAAGCCCTAGAAGCCCTTCCCTGCTGGATCTGTTTCCCAAGTCTGACTGAAAGAGCGTCAACACTTTAAGAAGCTCAAAAGACCCATGCGGTTTTTGTTCTCATAATTACTACTCTTTTATGCGCCTCCATATTTCTGAACGAAAAGTGTGCAGTCAGTTCTTTATAATGACTTCTCAGCATTGTCATTTGGGATTTTCTTAGTATAATGTACACACACACACACACACACACACACACACGAGGTTTGACACCAAAATGTATTAAAAGTTGGCTTAAAAGTTTAATCCAAGAAATACTCTCAATTTGTTTAGCAGCATGGCACTGGGCATTCAGAATTCGTCACAGGCCCTGATATCACTAATGCTAGGTGTGACTAAAAATGAAAAAATAATGAAAAAGACTAACTTCTTCCAGTGGTTTTAGTTAATGTAATTTATGGAGCAATCCTGCACATGTGTAGTCAGAAGTAAGGATGAGGGACCAATCTGTTCACTTCATATTTTAATGCAAACCTTTCTAAATCACATTTCCTGAACCAAGGGGCAAAATTCAGAATTTGCCCTTCTGAATTTTGCAATGCAGCTCTCAATCCAAAACACATTTTTCAATCAGTATATATATATCGGTGTATGTATATGTGTGTGTGTGTGTGTGTGTGTGTGTGTGTGTGTGTATGTGTATATATATATATATATATATATATATATATATATATATATATATAGGATAAGTGTGCACAGAAATGCATTATCATTGTAAATAACATACAAAATGCATTTTATCATGGAAAATTGATTGCAAAAATGCATATACTGTATTAGGAAAATACACACTAAAACCACATGGATTTTCACACTTCTTTAATTTTACAAACTGATGCAAAAATGGGGCAAGTGGGAAGAATGAGAGACAATGTCACAAATTCACCCATCCCTACTAAGAAATGTCCTATTAAGATTCAGTGGGGCTTACTGCTAGGTAACTGGGTCTGGGATTACAGCAACTAGCACAATGAATTTCTGCTGGACTGGGGGACACTGTATCTTTGTTATTGAAATATTTTGCACAAAACTAGGGGGCAGTCATTGTAGTTGCCTGTTATAGGGCATCTTGGTTTATGCGTTTGGTGGTTTAGTACTCCCTAGGGGGTCAAAGTGATTGTGGGCACTGGAAGCAGGGCATGGAAGCATTGTGGGCACCTACTGGGCGCAGCTTCCCAGCTTTCTTTCTATATCTGGAGCTAGACCTTTCCATTTGCGAGCTTCTCCTCTTCTTCCTCTGGCAATGCTAATAATAGCTACTCCCTAAATAAATGCATGTTTGACTATAACTTTGGTCAGTGTTTACAAAGAAGGAGAACTAAATCATAATGGAGCTCATAAAATTTGCACCGGGTAACTTCCAGGCCTTTGTAAATGACTTTCAGCTGCCTTGATGCAAATGATGTGGGGATGCATTTTTAATATACAGCACCTAACATTTTAAAAAATATCACCCAGCAGGTTGCTTATTACAGAACATTATGATTAGCCACGGATTAGCTCTAGAAGGGAAGCTGGCAGTTGACAAATGACAATATTTTTACTAACGAATCAGGTGAGGTGCAGGTACTTGATAGCTAAATATAAAGGCTAATTGCATTCTAGCTGAAAAAACAGAAGAAGATATGATTAATTTGTGTGGAGGATATAATCCTATTCTCTTTTGCTCGGGACTGAAAGCCACTAAATACAGTGGGACTCACTTCTGAATAAGCATTCAGAGGATGGTGTTGCACAACGACCTCAATGTAAATTTGTTGCAGAGTCTGTCTCTGTGAGATAGCTTCAAGTGGAAACAAGCTGTAGGGTTGAAGGCAAATAGGTTTGTGTTAACTCTGGTTGCTTCCTCACAAGGTTTCTTTCCCTTCTCTGCCATCTTTTTAATTCTTCATTCACTTTTCACCGCACATCCTTATGGCATGATTGTCAGATTTATTATTCCAATTGATTTCTTTTTTTAAAAAAAATTACATCCCGCCACTGGAAAAAAAGAGAGAGAATCCAACCTGCTTATCAAAATATCAAGACAATATTTTTGGTAAAAAATATCAAACGACATAATAACAAAACCGTAAAATACATTAAATTGCCATTGTAATAAAACTGCAGAAAATGAACAAGCTGTTGGGCACTGGGGGTGTGGTGTTGACCTGATAGTATTGAACATGGCTGAGAAATCCAAGTGAACCAACAGGGCTGTGCTGTCCCTTTCCATCTGTGGACAAATGACTATATTCTTGTTTAAGCATTACTTCTCTCTTTTGTGCGCTTAAACCAATGGGGGAGGAACTCAGTTCACAGCAAAATGCCACAAGTATCAAGCCAAATGCTTTTTTTCCTCCTCCCCCAATGTAAAAGGGGTCAGGAGAGGCATGAAACATCCTCCTTGGGCTGCTTTGGATGGATATAGAAAGGTTGAGAAATTTCTCTTCATCTATTGTCGAGTCAGGGCTTTGTTATCAAGAGAGCCTGTGGTTATGGAGGCTGGTACACTGTAGTTGCACTCCTCTTTGGTACTTCCATGCTAGAAGAAGATATAGAGCACTCATTAATGCTTGCTGAGCAGCTATGACCTTTACTTCAGGCCTGTATTCCTCATTTTTAAAACTGGGAGGAAAGTCAACTTACAGTGCAACTCTATGCATATCTGCTCAGAAGTATCACTGTGTTGTATTCAACTAAATTGTAGCCAGAGTAGGCTCACTGAAATTAATGAACTTAAGTTAGTCATTACCTTTAAGCATTTAACCTGAGGAAAAACTAGCATTGTATGACACCCATTGAGTACTCCAAGATAACTGTGTATTTAAAGTTACAGGTGGGTAGCCGTGTTGGTCTGCCATAGTCAAAACAAAATAAAAACTAAGTTTGTTCTTGGTATGAGCTTTCGTATCTGAAGAAGTGTGAATGCACATGAAAGCTCACACCAAGAACAAACTTAGTTGGTCTCTAAGGTGCTACTGGAAGGAACTTTTTTATTTTTTATTTTGTTTTGTGTATTTAAAGTATAAACCAGGGAGTAGCCAACATTGGACTCAGCTAAACTGGTAAAGAAAAAGCATTTTATATGTGTTGTATATGCGATATAACACTGTGACACCGGATGGCGCTGAGGAGTCTTGAGTTCTGTCTTTCCCTACTGCAGTGGTGGCCAAACTTGGCCCTCCAGCTGTTTGGGGACTACAATTTCCATCATCCCTGACCGCTGGTCCTGTTAGCTAGGGATGATGGGAGTTGTAGTCCAAAAACAGCTGAAGGACCAAGTCTGGCCACCACTGCCCTACCGGATTTCCTTGTATGAGTTTACAACACATTCAGCTGAATCACTTCTTTGATGTGTCTAGATCTAGCCATTGTGCCCTCCAGATGTTGTGGACTACAATTCCCAGCAGCTAGAATGCCTAGGGATGATGGGAGTTGTAGTCCAAAATATCTGGAGAGCTGCTCTGGTATAAACAGAAGCAGCTCATTGGGTGGTGCAGAGTCGTTACTCTTTTTTCTGGGCAGGTGGGTTGCTGTTGTTCACTGGGAATGGGAGCGGTGATGTGGCTCCTGCCAGTGTGTTTGCCCCAAAATGACTTCCCCTCGCCCCAACTATTCTGGTCTCCTTCTTGGTAAGCAAAGCTGTCCCTCCCAATGGGAAGGTAGCTCCACCTCACCTGGAAAGTTGCTACTGGAAGAAGGATTGTTTCTCCCAGAGGAAAACATGCACAGTATGTCAAGAACAACAAATAAAACCAGAAACACAAAAAGAGCACATTTTTAAAAAAAGTCAATAACAATATGGCTCCAAACTTGGTGCCGATGGAAACATTTAAAAAAAACTCCACAAACCTATTTAGTAATCTTTGCACTAGGCTGGAAGAAAGAAACATTTCCTTTGTTGTGGCAAATAACTTAAAAGCATGTAATTAAAACCGGGCATTTTACATGAAGAAAAACGCGAGCAATTTAAAGTAGTTGGTGGGAATGTTTATTAGCAAAAACAAACAAAACCCTAAACAAAAAACTAAACAAAATGTGAAAAGTTGCCATCCCATATGCTTAAAAGACCTTACTTTTTGTCTCTAATATACAGAGCCATTCACATGCCTCCATCCTGGGTCCTTATTCAAAGGATGCCAGGATAACAACTTGCATTTGTCTCATTTTACCCTGAAACCAACCCAGAAATGTGGTTTTCCACCAAGCATCTGGTTGGCCACCATGAGAGTAAATGGACTAAAATGGGCCTTTGGCTGATCCAGCAGACCTCTTCTTATTTTCTTCAATTGCTCAGCTTTTGTATGAGATCAACCACATTTCAGACGACCTACCTGCCTATAACCCCAGCACTCACCTACCAGCCAAACTTGTATATCCTCCTCTCTTGTGACCATGTTGCTGCTCTAACATCTTGCCCACTGCATAACTATAAATATTCTTGGTTTCCAGCCATTCAGTCCACTGACCCCCTTTCCGTTGGAGGGTGAAACTATGTGTGAGCATTGTTAAGGGGCCCCCAGAACCTGTGTTTGCGGCAAGCCCTCAATTGCCTGCTCTTTTCTCCCACTTTCTAAAAATCTTTGAAAATAAAAACACCTTCACTCGCAGGATGGCTGGGCACAATGCAAAGCCCAGTTGTTGGTGAGATACCGTCTATTCACCATTTTAATTGGCCCAGAGACATCTCTCTCTATATATTATAATATGTTAATTTTATGCAAATTTATCCCATCCACTCTGTGCCCTTTTCATGTTTAGCAACACCTCTGTGGCTGCCCTGAGATTATTCAGTTGCTCCCAAGAGTGGAGGAGGACCCTGTTCCAGCACTGGTGTTGAACTAAGATTCAACTGCCGGGTCAGTCAGCTTCTCCTTCACTTCAGGCGTAATATATCTTGGGTTTGCCCTGATGTTAACTCAATCATAAACTTGCACTTTGCAGTTTGCCCCACAAAGCAGAAGTTAGTAGAAATGGTAATACAGTGATACCTCGGAAGTCGAACGGGATCCATTCTGGAAGTCCATTCGACTTCCAAACTGTTCGGAAACCAAGGCGTGGCTTCCGATTGGCAGCAGGAAGCTCCTGCATCCAATCGGAAGCTGCGGAAGCTCTGTCGGACGTTCGGGTTCCAAAGAACGTTTGCAAACTGGAACACTCACTTCCGGGTTTGCGGCGTTCGGGAGCCAAAACGTTCGACTTGCGAGGCGTTCAGGATCCGAGGTATGACTGTATGATGTGGAGAAGACGCAAAGATCTGGGGCAACAAGTGTCTTGGTGTTTAGGCCTCTTGACCCATCCTTACAACCCCCATGCTGTATTGCATTTATGGTTTCAGGATTTCCCCCCACAACCATGATGATGAAAAGCTTGGTTTTTTTTGCTTTTCCCAGAAATGCCAAAGGTTTTTTTTTTGGGGGGGGGGGTGATGCCTGACAAATGCATTCTTGCTTCCAATAATAAATCTTTTTTCTTATTTATTATTATTATTATTCTCCCTTTTTAAAATAAGAACACAACTTTTTTTTTAACTCATGAAACAAGGCCAGCCCTTGTGGCAAATTGACTCAAGTATTTGTAGATAACACACACAAGCTAATCTCCCTTTCTCTTTACAAGACATTTTTGTGGAAATCCAGAATTTATGCTTAATACAGACACTGTTGATTTCTCTCTTTAGGATTGTATAACCACCAGATGTCTCTAAAGCCATATTCTCTCATAAACATTTTATGCTTTTGAAGATGCTGAAAATCTTGGATTTATATGACTGTTATATCTGTCTACCCAGGGATCAAAAACTCTATTAAAATTATCCCAACTGCAGAGTCAGAAAATTTATTTAGCTGAGAAGGTAAGTTTAAGAATTTTTAGAAAGTCCTTATTTAATCTATATGTTTTAAATTCTAATAAAATGATTCCCCTCTGAGGCAGAAGATGAAAAACCCTTTAGCGGTGGCTTGATTTTTATTAAAAGTGCAAGTTAAACATAGTATGAAATAGAGTGGTACTCCGTACTCTCTCCCCGATGAAATAGGGCTCCTTTATCAAGAGTTTATCCATTTTTGTGAATATCTTTCTGTTATACAGTCCCACCCCGCGAGGCATTGAAAATGAGCATGACATTTCAGCTAATTAGGAGACACATCAGTGTATTACTTTTTTATAAAAAGGGATAAGTTGAAAATAAAATAAAAACACCAGGGAGTTCAATAGAACTTCGGCTCTGTTTTCAATGCATTCATCCTTAAGTTGATACACATACTCATCAATGGGGTTTTAAAACAGCTAGCCCAGGGGTAGTCAACCTTTTTATACCTACCGCCCACTAATGCATCTTTCTTGATGGTAAAATTTCCTTACCGCCCACCAGCGCTCGATGGAAGGAGGATTCAGCTTGTGCCTAGAACCCCCTACTGCCCATCTAGAATCCTGAAACGCCCACTAGTGGGTGGTAGGGACCAGGTGGACAACCCCTGAGCTAGCCCATCAAAAGTATAGACTCTGACATAGGTCCAGCAACATGGGTCATAAATCAAGATGGAATGATTGAAAGAAATGATCACCATCCCATTTCACATATACAGACTTCATTTTAAGCACATTAACTAAATATTAAACAAATTTATTGTTCTCGTGCTTCCAGTGCAATTATGGTTAAGATCAGGGGTCCCCAAACTAAGGCCCAGGGGCCAGATGTGGCCCAATCGCCTTCTAAATCCGGCCCGCAGACGGTCCGGGAATCAGCGTGTTTTTACATGAGTAGAATGTGTCCTTTTATTTAAAATGCATCTCTGGGTTATTTGTGGGGCCTGCCTGGCGTTTTTACATGAATAGAATGTGTGCTTTTATTTAAAATGCATCTCTGGGTTATTTGTGGGGCATAGGAATTTGTTCATTCCCCCCCCTCCAAAATATAGTCTGGCCCCCCATAAGGTCTGACAGACTGCTGAAAAAGTTTGCTGACCCCTGGTTAAGATTGTACACAGATCCTTTCCTAGTCAGCCATGTGTTTGTGTTTGTATGTGTGTGTGTGTGTTCAGCTATTTCCAACTTCTCTTTAGCTGGCATTACATATTTGGGACAGCTATCTGTATCTGTGATTTTTACAAAGTAAATTTGAATCACTATTGTGTATTTCATGCTCAGCTGCTTTAATTGCACATCGTGTTACCAGCACAGGAGGACAAGCACCACGATAAATTGTAGAACTGAACAATTGTTGCACAGTGGCTTAATTGTGCAATAGAATGCTCAATTAAGTTGCTTTTATTTTGCAAATCCAATTATGATAATCTTAAAATTGCTTCTACTTTGGGAAATATACTCACAACAGAAAATGTGTGGGTTTTTTGGCTCAGAAAATGGAAATTGACTTATAATTCCTGTCTGAGCCCTAAATCTGGCCTTGCGGCCAATGAAGATAACCTCTCTCTGTGTGAATCCTTTTGAATTCTCCAACCTTCATCTTTATATTCCGTGTTATCAAGTGTGTTAGAACTGTATTGCTTCATGTAGAATATTAAACAGCACAAGGTTGAGACAGAGAGAAATATTCCTAATGAAAGTATAATTCCCTGACAGCACTGAATGATTTATCCTATTATTAACTTCAGTTCATGTCATTAATGAGTTAATGTGGTGTGTGAATCCCAGAGAAGGGTGATGAAAAATGAACGTGCTAATCAATATTTTGCAAAATTTAAAAAACCAGTTTTGGTGGAATCAGTCATCGTTAAACGTAGAAAAAGGCCTAATAAATCAAAAATAATGGAATACTTCATTTCAATGGGAAACACTGAAAAATTATGAGAGAGGCGAAGTAATGAAGTATGAGAATGTTTAGAAAATGAAATTGTCATGGAAGGCCCAGGCGGTGATAAGCAGAAACCCATCAGTCGGCTATTCCGGCACTTCTTCACTTAAGATGGTCTGTGCTTTGGGGCAGAGGAATGTAGTAAAATGAGAAAAATGAAATAACTGATTATGGTGATACTTCAGTACATGCCTCAGCAAGCACTTTGTTTGTTTCATAAGGGAGATTATGCAGTGCATAATACTAAACAAACAAAAACAGGAATTATAACTTCTCTTCCTTGGTTGTTATTTCCCATGGTTGTATTTAACTTTGTTCTATGGAAGGTCATGGGTTTGCAATTCGGACTTCGATCCCTTTGTATGTTTTGCCTGATCTTATGACATATGTTTCCTCCCCCCCACTGTCTTCAATTCAATCCTATTTAGGTTGTGGCTCAGAAGCTTTTAAAAATTTCGCCCATGCCTCATCTGAAATTGACATTACGGTTGTTAATCAGAACTTCTTAAAATGATACAGTCCAACTTAAGAATCTGCTCCGAACACAAAGACAAACACACGTTGTACCATTTGTGATAGGTGCTGTGTGTATATAAATTTCAGGCTTTCCTGACAAATTACATGCAAGCAGCAACAAGGAAAGGATTAAACACTTGCTCAAATGCATTTTGAAGAGACAAAACACACGAGGAAGCAGCTCCTATTTGTGTAAAACTGGACCTGAATATGCTGCTAATATTGAGAATGCAATGCCGTTGGCCCACATAGAACACATTGTAGTAATCTACCCCGGAGGTTACCAGTGCATGGATGCCACACGTTAGGTTATCCCTGGTCCATAATTGGTTGTAGTTGTATTACCATCTCAAGCTGGTAGAAAGCACTTCTAACCACCGACTGGACCACTTGTAACAAAGATGGTTGGTGATTTTTTTTAAACTTTGCTAATTTTGTGGGAATGTTTAGAGAGGCAGGAGAGGATATATTGTTTAATAATATCTTTCCTAACTTGTGTTGGCAAGTTCTATGTCTTAGCAGAGTTTAAACATTCCCCTTTAAACGCACAGTGGTTTGGTTGTTGAAGGTTCGTCTGAACCTCTCTATATAAGATTCCTGGTAAGATCCCTTCTTAATAAAGTGAATATAAAAGTAGTTTACTCACATTCATTCTGTTCACAGTTAGATCCCTGAAGGCAGACTTAGGTTACAAAAGTATATATACATGTGGAACTATCCCATAAGGGAATTAGTCCCAAGTGACTGCAGGCAGGCAGACAGGAGCAAAAGAAGATGGTGTGCTCCTCTTCCCCAAATTAGGCCACACACACACTGTAGTCACATGCAGAGGAAGTTTTGTCCCAGCTCCTGGCTGGTACAAAGCATCTCTTAGCATGTCCATTCTAGGAATGTTGTACTTGACTGCTATGTGTTTCACATCCCACAAATATAATAGTGGATAACCTCTGGTTTATGGATCTAATCAGACCTGCCTGGCCTTCCTGTTCAGCCTGCAATGCTGTTAGGCCAAGGCATGCCTGCCAACCACACACCCAACCTCCTGTATGACGTCAGGTGTGAGGCAGCTGGGCCGAAGGAGGGATTATAGGCACCAACAATCAGCTGATTGTGCTTTGCAAGCTCAGAGGATCAGCTGATTGTCCTGGGCTTACAAAGTGTTATCCTTGAGGTTTTGCAAAACACTGAGGATCAGCTGATTCTTGGAGTTTGCAAGGTGTGGTGCCTTTGTCACACGGCTTGATTTCAGGCTGTGTGGGCAAATTGGCCACACCCCCATGTCAAATTTGGGCCGGGGGGGGCATTGCCAGCCTGCTGGATACAGTTCCCCAGCGTTATGTTAGTGTTTCATGGCTTTGAATTTTGCTTATTGAAATTTTTAGGTCAGCCATCTTATGCATTTGGTTTTGAATAAGCATTTGAATTAGCTGGTGCAGAAATCATTAAAATTGTCCAGAATATGTATACACATGAAAGATTCAGTCTTCAGCATGTTTTCAGTGTGAAATACCAACAAATGTAGTTACTGAATTGGCCCTCTTTGAAGCACTATCTGGATTGTATTTTGAGAAGCAAGTCAAGTTTTGGTTAGCCCGGCTGAAAGAGTTTCAGATAAATTGAAAGATTAAAGAATATTGGGTGCCTGAAATGATAAATGGTACAAAGATGTTTCTGTATGGAGAAAAATGGTGGTACTGAAGTGATATTTATCTATAAGAGTAAGAGACAAAATTGTTCATGTATTTACCTAAAGATTATTGAAAAATGAAATCTCAACATCTTCCAGAAGATGTTTATGAGATTCAGGTTAATATTGGCTCATATCCACTGCTTTTCCCCACAACACCAAACTCCATCTTAGATGCATCTGAGTCAGACTGATCTGTGATTGATTTTGTGAAATGTGAATTTCTGCGATTCACACAAACTAACCCATGAAGAATCAAGGCTGTCCCTAAAAATATGCAGGACACAAGACAGTGAAAGACTTTCATCATAACAACCTAATGCCTAGATTTGTTTGGTGTCTCCTTCATTAAGAGTGTTATTCTTGGTATTGATTCAAAAACTTTAAAATGTCCTTTGCAATTATGGCTTAGTTCAGTTATAAAAACACCATCCCTCCCTCCCTTTTAAATGTTAACTTTTATGGAAGACTTCTGTTTGAGATAAGTTTTCCACATTTTAGAACGCAAAGCAACCAAGCCGTGACTCATTTAAGCCCATATATTTTCATTAAAAAATGTAGCATTATAAATTTCAGAGGGAAAGTGTATATTATCTAAGGATTCTATTGACTGTATTGTCTGTACCTTGTATCTGACTCACTGGTAAAGAGTTCACTCACCATTAAAGTCTTCCAAAACATTGGCACCCACTCCATACCACTTTACTCCTGGAGGTTTTACTGTTTTTCCAATGCAGAGTTGCCAAAATACGAGCAATGACTAACATAAATGAAACCCACTTTTAAGCAAGTTATTTCAAAACGTTAGTAGGGGTGGTGTTGAGAAGAGAGCTAGTAACACCTCCCCACAGTGTCTTAGACCTAGGTGATATAGTCTCAACAGTTACAAAGATTTTTTTAAGGGAAACTCACTGAGATTTCAGTAACTGGTTTCATTGATTTGCTGTGCCTCAATAAGTCAGCAGATAAATTCTGAAATAGCAGAATATGTTGCCCATCATGCTTTAATGCTTTGACAATTTTGTGGTTTTTTTTTTGTTTGTTTTTTGTATCTCTAAAACATAGAAATTTAACTACGGTGTCTGTGAGCTTGCCTTAATTTTTTGTGTGGGGGTGTTAGTATTTCAGCACATTCACATTTTTCAGTACATTTTTTTTTTGCATTTCTAATGAGTTATTTCAAAAGACCTTTTAGCAGGTTTCGCAGGAGATGCATGGAACTAGGGTGACCACTTGTGCATCAACACCGACAGGACAGAAGAGGTCACATAGTTGCATTATGTTTCGATATGAGGGGAGACTGAATAGGTGATTAGTGTACCTGCTAAATCTGCTGTGCAGGTGCAAACGGCTAAAGGGCCTTTTTTGAGGTTCTGTATCAAGACACCTGCTTCTTGGGAGAAAAGCGATGATAAACCTAGACAGCATCTCAAAAAGCAGAGACATCACCTTGTCGACAAATATCCGTATAGTTGAAGCTATGGTTTTCCTAGTAGTAATGTATGGAAGTGAGAGCTGGACCACAAAGAAGGCTGATTGCCAGAGAACTGATGCTTTTGAATTGTGTTGCTGGAGGAGACTCTTGAGAGTCTCATGGACTGCAAGAACATCAAACCTATCAGTTCTTAAGGAAATCAGACCGAGTGCTCACTAGAAGGACAGGTCCTGAAGCTGAGGCTCCAATACTTTGGCCACCCCATGAGAAGAGAAGACTCCCTGGAAAAGACCCTGATGTTGGGAAAGATGGAGGGCACAAGGAGAAGGGGACGACAGAGGATGAGATGGTTGGACAGTGTTATTTATAGAAGCGACTAACATGAATATGACGAAACTCTGGGAGGCAGTGGAAGACAGGAGTGCCTGACGTGCTCTGGTCCATGTGGTCACAAAGAGTCGGACACAACTAATCGACTAAACAACAACTATCTCTAAACCATACTTGGCTTATGGTGGGCTCAAATGGTGGACTGTCCTGTGCTATTCATGCTTTAGGCTGCAATGCTAGCCATGTCTATTCAGAAGTAAATCTCAATGAATTCAGTGGTGCTTACTCCCAGGTAAGTGGGGTTAGGATTGCAGCTTTAGCTATGATTGGCAAGCCCTTTAATGGTGGATTTCCTCTTTTCATAAACTTTCAGATCTCCAGAGGAGCAGATGATTAAGCTGATAAAACTTTTAAAAAATTAATATTACTAATAAATGCAAGCATCTGCCAAGAGTGGGTGGCAGAACTGTAAAGTGTTACCTTCCATAATAGTCTTTCGTATTAATCTGTTGTAAAGATGTTTTCATTGTTTTAGTGCTGGGCTCCTTTGGGAAGAAGGATGAGATGTAATTTTAACAACAATAACAATAATGTACACATCCATCCCTCCTGTTTAATTTTTAGCCAACCCTAGAAATCTGTCCTGTTGTGTAAGATGAACTGTGATCAGCTGCTGAGGAATCAGCTAGGAGCAGACATTTCTTGGTTGATTTCGATGGATGTCAATACCATTCTGATAATGTGTTGGCTATCAATCTTCTGATTTGGCTTTTAACAGTATTCCCTTTGGGCATTCAGTTTGTTTGTGTTGTCTTCACTGTGCTGGCAGCACCCCCCCCCCCAATGTGCCACATTCTGCTTTTTCCCACAGGTAGAAAGAGAATTTTTTGCAGTGGAGAGTCTCCTGTCCTCAAGGAGGTTCCCATGCATTTTAGAACCTTATCTAATCAGGGTCCCCACAGCAGACCTTTGACCTCCATCCAACATGTGGAAGGCTAGAAATATGGAGAACGTCATGTTTCAGATGTGGCAGGGCTTGAAAACATGTCTCTGCTTGCCATTGTGCAATGAAGATTGCACATATAAACTGAATGCCTATGTGGAACTTATTTTATGGGCTAATTTGCCCTTGTGTGATTTAAGAAGCCAGCTTGAACTCTGTCAAGTTTTACCTCTGGAGGCTGTGTTCACACCTCTGTTTACTGTTTATTGTGCATTCCAGTTTCCAGTGCTGAGTTTTTAATTTGTGTTCGCACGTTGTGATCCAAAATGCGTATGTACTGTACTTGTATGTGTTATAAAATATTCTTGATTGATGTGTTGCTTGTTTCCCCAAATGGCTTCCAACGGATTGTCTCAAGTCAAGACAGGAGCACCTTATCATAGGGTAAGGAAGAAGAAGAGGAGGAGGAGTTTGGATTTGGTATCCCGCTTTATCACTACCCGAAGGAGTCTCAAAGCGGCTAACATTCTCCTTTCCCTCCCCCCCCACAACAAACACTCTGTGAGGTGAGTGGGGCTGAGAGACTTCAAAGAAGTATGACTAGCCCAAGGTCACCCAGCAGCTGCATGTACCGCTCTCAACCTTTACACCACACTGGCTCTCCCTCACCCGTCTACACTCACCGGTGGGTACACAAACAGAAACAAATCTGACACTAATGAAGCTGCGCTGATGTGAACAGCTTGTGGAGAAGGAAGAGCTGTGGAATACATGGGTGGGGGTGGAAACAACTTGACAGCATTCTAAGGCAGTGAGCACACTCTCAAATGCTACAGAAGGATTGCTACTGAGGGAGGAGGGATAGGGAGAGGGGGAGTCTGCTGTGGTAAGGTGGAAGCTGTAAATGCTCCAGTAAATCAACTCATAGTGCTTTGGATCCCAGCTATTTCAAACAAAACATATAAGAGCAAAAGTACGTGTTAAACCAGTAAACACACAATGCCTAAAACACGTTTGCCAGCTAAAACAAATGCAGGAGTGGGTGGGTTAGGATTTGAAAAGTAGGGCCATTGAGCTGAGCAGGGAGAGGGTGCTTAACACTTAATTTGGTCACTAAATTAAGCGTTGATTTAGTCATTCATTTACCTGTTATTTTCCTCTGTATCTGCATCCCCCCCCCCAACCCCAGCCTCAAAGCCTAACTGTGGGGACTAATAATTATACAATAGCAATGACTTCTAGGAGTCACTGTGTGAAAAAACAGCCAATAAGAATGATAAAAGAAAATGATAAAACACCCTCCAACTGATTATTAAAGCACTGAAGAAAACATGGGATTAGGAGCGTCACACCTCCTTTATAATGTGTATAAAATATGTGTGTTTCCCCGTAATTATATGATTGTATTATAATCCAGTCTATGGTGACTTGAATATTCCTTTGTATTGTACTCTTTTATTAAAAATACCGTTCTCAGATTTCCAAAACTCAATAAAGGATTGTGGAAATACTTTTTATTAAAGACTTCTTTGGAATATAATTTGGTTAGAGACGTTTTATTCTCTTATCTCAGTTAAGAGTGAAATAAAATGTCTATTATATGAAAGCCTATCATGGTAGTTGCCCACAACTGAAAATTAGCCACATTATTACCGTAAATCACACTGCTAGTTATATTTCAGAGACTATCCAATAATGAGACACAGTAACACAACCAGTCAATAAATTGCATTCTGGAAATTGTTAGTCTTTTATTAAAGTTGTGTGAATGGATCAATATGCATCTTGTTCACTTCATTATCCTATGAAAGTGAAATTGTGTTTATATAATAGCAATTATATAATTCTGAAAGGTAAACTATATCGAGCCTTCTTAGCAGTGATGCTAATATTACTCAGAACAGAATCACAAAAAGTAGTTGTGTCTATTCCTAACCAACATTTGTTTAGCTATAAATAGGATAAACAGACCTGCAGTCTACTCATATAACATGCTCATTACACCCCATACTTACCTTGCCAGCTAATTGGCATGATAGAGGGATAGATAGTTTTGTAAGGAATATCTAGATCTGTTGGTACACATTGGAGCTTTTCATATCAAGCTAATGGCAAAATATTGAATTCAACATGAGCCAATGTCAGAAAACTGCACCATGTCTCAGTCCCAAACTAGCTCAGTCGGTTAGAGCTTGGTGCTGATAATACCAAGATTGCAGGTTCAATCCCTGTATGAGACAGTGGCATATTCGGTTGGACTAGATGATCCTCAGGGTCCCTTTCAACTCTACAATTCTATTATTCTAAAAATGGGCTAAAGTAGGCCTATGGCCATGAATCAATCTTTACCTATTGTGTTTGGATTTTGGATATGGATCAATCTTTGGTTTTCATGAGTAAGGGCTGTAGCTCAGTGATATAGTATGTTTCACATTCAGAAGATCCCGGTTTCAATTCCCACCATCTCAAGGTTTGGCTGGAAAAGACACCTGCTTGCAAACTTGGAGTGCTGCTGTCAGTCAGTGTCAGCAGTACTGAACTGGATGGCAGCTTCCTCTGTTCCTAGGGCTGTGGTATCAAGTGCCAACTCGTATATCTGAACAAGCCATTAAGGAATGAATTTCTATAATACCTCACATCAATTGAAAGCTGGGTACTTTTTTACCTTTATGTCACAGCTGGGTGCAGAAGAGTAACAGGAGGCAGTATGTGGGGAATCTCCAAGGGAATCCTCATGGCAAGAAGGCTCAGAGCCTGGGGACTGGTGGTGGGAGGACAATGAGTGATCAGAGGAGGAAGAGGGAGCAGACTGGGAGGAGGAGGACCACTTACCATTATTTCAGCAGGCCTTAGACATAACTAACAGTAGGCTCCTCCAGGCAACCTGCTTTGTGAGCATTCACCCTGATGTGCTTGCACAAAGTTTGTGTGGAGGTTAGATGATATCTGGCCTTTATTGAGCATTTGTTCTGGTTTGTTTGTGGACAGGTTATAAAACATTGTGCATTCATTCTGCATTCAGCCTAATGTGCTTACAGGGTGTTATATGACTTCTTGTTAATCATACGTTCTTTCCACATTTTTCAATGTGTATTTCTGGCACCACAAAATACACTTCCCCCCATATATATATCGAGAGAGAGAGAGAGAGAGAGAGAGAGAGAGAGAGAGAGAGAGAGAGAGAGAGATGGTGTTTGTTTTGTTAAGCAGACAGAGTGCTTTAATCCACTTTAATTTCACAGACATAAATTCCCCTGCATGTGCTTGAATTGCTCTTGTGAAATGCTGAGAGTCTGGAAGCGCCCATTCTCTGACTCATTCAGCTGAGGATCACCATGCACTGAGAAACCAAGTGACTAATACTCATATCTAAACCAGGCCTGTCCCACTAACAACCAACATAGAAGCACTTTCACACACTGAACACAATGTAGAGAAGACAGTGAGTGCGTAAGATCTGTCGAGTCATGGGATTCAAGCATATCTTCCTTTCTAGGGCTTACCAATCAGAAGGTCGGCGGTTCGAATCCCCACAATGGGGTGAGCTCCCATTGCTCAGTCCCTGCTCCTGCCAACCTAGCAGTTCGAAAGCACATCAAAGTACAAGTAGACAAATAGGTACTGCTCTGGTGGGAAGGTAAATGGTGTTTCTGTGTGCTGTTCTGGTTCACCAGAAGTGGCTTAGTCATGCTGGCCTCATGACCCGGAAGCTGTATGCTGGCTCCCTCAGCCAGTAAAGTGAGAGTCGTCCGGTCAGGTGTCCCTTTATCTTTACCTTTAGTGTCCACCATCAAGTGGTTTAGTTTGGACAATCCCCTAAACTGCAAGTAGCCAACATGGTTCCCTCAACATGCTGTTGGACTACAAGTCCCATCAGCCCCAGTCAGCATAACCAGCGGCCAGGGATGATGGAAATTATATTCCGGAACATCAGGAGGGCACCATTTTGGCCATCCCTGCCCTTCTCTATATGTGGTCACCAAAGGCTGATGTTAGTGAGTCACAACATGGTACAAACATGAGAGTTGGGTAGTGTGTCATTGGCACTGGGCCATGATACCATATCCCCAGTTCAGGGGAAATTAACTGCATTTTCATGAATTTGCATTTTTATTGAAAGATGGTTCCTAGGTGCTATGTAATAGATAGATGAAAACAGATAGGCAGCAAATAAGCATCTGCTTCACTATAAATAAGCACTAAGTTACTATCCTAGGGAGATTATATAGCTTGGCCATATGAAAAAGAGGTCAGAGCTTCTGCACCTTCCATAGTTGTGTAGACAAGGGGAATCTCAACATGTGTTCTTGTCTTGCAACTAGGAAAGGTGCAGGAACTGCATCCTCCTTGGTAGCTGGCCATCCTAATGCCATAGCAAGGCAAGAAACATTTTTAGGAACCCAAGCCCCACAAGGTCATCATCATAATCATCTATCAGATCTAGGGACATGCTCAGAAGCATCTGGTCCAAGCTAAAATAGGTTTCAATGCCAGCAAACACTTCTTCTTGCATCCGCCAAGTGTCAGTGTGGTAACAGAGATTCTCCATGGTTTCCATTCTAGGAAAATTAACAGCCTTGCCATGTTCACAAGGTGATGCCAATTACACAGCAAATGGAAAAGCGGCAAAGAAAAACAAATTCAAGAAAATATGTATTCAGAATGTTTGGTACGCATGGCTGGATTAGAACCCAGAGACGCTGAATTATCCACCTACATTTAAGGCTGCAGTCTAATGCACACTCACATTGAATGCAGTGGGTAAACATGCCGAGGACTGGAATGTGAAATGCCAAGGAAGTGAGAGACACTGCAGCTGGTCAGTGATGTTTATCATGCTCTGTTTCAGTTGTGAGGCACTTGTGGTCCTCCAGATGTTGTGGGACTCCAGATGTTGTGGGACTCCAGTTCCCACTAGCCCCAGCTAGCATTAGCAGTGGTCAGGGATGGATAAACACTGCAGAAGTGGGGAACCAGATGTTGCAGTTCAGCGACATCTGGTTTCCAACCCTGATCTGTTTATGCATCTACCTTTCTCCCCTTGCTCTAAGGCAATCCTAGAGTCCTCCTTGATAAAGCAGGTGAGGGAAGAAGATGGACCAGGGCATCAGGGAAGAATCAGGGGTGTACCTAGTGGTTGGCTAGGCTGCAGGCCAGGGGTACAAAAAACACACCTCTCTCCAGGCTTCTCCTCCGCTGCTCTGTGCACAGGCTCATCTGGGCAGCTTGGCAGAGGAATCCGGTCACCGCAGCAGTGGGGCTGGGGTGCTGATACATCTCCTTGGCAAGGGCGCAAGGGATTTGGGGGCACCGAAACAGCTCATTGCCAAGGGTGCAAGGGAGCCTAGGTACGTCTCTGGGCAGGAGAAGCCACTGTTCCATCATATCACTTCTTCCACAGTTTTAAAGAAATATGCAACATCTTCAGGTTATGACTTGGCAATCCCAATGACAGATGAGTTCTTTTGTTATGTTATTCACCTGCAAATATATTGATATCACTTACTGAAACAGCTTAGGATCAGTCATTGTATGATGAATCATTATGGATCATCAGCTTTTCAACCACTGAAGGCAAATAGCCCCCAAAATGGATTCCAAACTGGGAGGTGATCAGAAGTAATGGTCTGTGATGACACCCTCCGTGATGACTGATGTTAGCCAATTAAATGGGTGAAGTCACCCACAGAAAATTGATGGAGATGGCTATTTGTGTTCTTAACACTGTTTACATTAAGCCAAATGCTGGTTACATTAATCATTCCAAGCCTGCAATCATTTTTTGTTTAAAGGCTGAAAATATGAATAAACAAATAAAACATGGCACATCATGATGCAGTTTATGCGCTGGGTTTGCAGATGTCACCTATAATTTCCTTTCTGTTTCATTTCAGTACAGGCCATATTCTATGCTGCAAAATTTGTCCCGGTAATTGACAGAGTAATCGCTCATCTTAAGACACAGGGCCTAGTCACAGACCAAGAATATTATTTTAGTGAAGGATACAAAATGATCGATCTCATGAGTAGATTAGTCATTCTTGGACCCAGTGATGAAGGCCTGTCACTTCTCAGTTAGGGTTGCTATTTGCTCCTCTTTTCTTAGCTGGAATCCCATGCCCTTTAAAAGCTGTGGCTAAGAGGAAATTCAACAGGTATGGCTTTTGCCACTGCTGTTGAATAGCGGCCTGCTATGTATCTAATTAAGACAACGGTGCCCCGTCAAGGAAAAAATATGGAAAAGATGGAAACCACGGCCTCAGCATAAATGACCCTAATACAGGGAGAGTCAACCTTTCAATACTCACAAAAGCGGATAGGACAGCAGTCCATTGTGCTTAATACTTTTCTTTTCATTGGAGCATGACAAAGGATGTCAAGTAAGATTGCAACAAGTAAATCAATATTTAATTTAAAAAATGGCCAGTGAACCCATCCAACCTTGGAGTTTTACTTGAAGACAATCTTTTAACTGCTTTTTATAGATAATAGAGCTTTGAATGTACTCGGAGATATTTTTAAGGGCCCAATCTCGATTTAGTTGTAGAGACCTATGGGGCAATTTGGAGACTGAACCTTGAAAAGAATAAAGCCTGCTGCTGGTGACCTTCGTATTCTCAATACGCAACACCTTGATTTATTTTTAGGTGTATCTATTCATTTATGTTCTTCTTCAATATTTATTTCATTTATATAGCACTTCAGTACACACACAGTGATGCCTATTCCTATGCGGTTTGTCTTGGCAACAGCACAGAGGGCTGTTTCTTTCACCGTGGTCCCATTTTACTGGTAGGAATCCTTTCAGATGGAAATGGGATTTGAACAAGCTCGTTTACAAAGGGAAGCGGTCAGTAGTGGCCGCTGCTGCTGCATTGCTCTCCTGTCTTCCCAATGCTGTGTGTTGCTGCCGTGTACTGAGAGAATGAGGCAAGGCTATGGGAGTGCAGCGTGGGTGCAGCCATGGAGCCAATCCACTGCTCCCGGACCCTCCAAGTGTCCCTATTTTCCAGGGACAGCCCTACAGAAGCCATCCCAGTTTCTGAATTGATCCTGGAATGCCCCACTTTTCCTCAGGATGTCCCTATTTTCATCAGAGAAATGTTGGAGGCAGCGGCGGAGCAAGGCGATCATGCGCCTGGGGCGGCGTGCATGCCCTGTGCCCAGGGGTGGGGCAGGGCAGGACGCTCCATGGGGCCTCCGAGGAGTTTGCCTGCCTCCTCCCACTCAGTCGCCCTACAGCTGAGGGGGAGACGGCGGGTGGACCGTTGGGGGCAGCGTGGAGCCTGGTGGTGCTCAAGCCACCACGTCACTCCCAGGAAAGACGTGTGGCTCGGGCGCACTGCAGGCCCCATGGTGAGTGCCACCCCACATTTTGTCACCGCCCTCAGTGGTGACACCTGGGGCAACCCCACCGCACCCCCTTCTTCTGCCCCTGGTTGGAGGCTATGGAGTTATGCAACCCCCTGAACCAAGGAGATAAGCAACTATACAACCTTTAGAAGACATCTGAAGATAGTCCTATATAGGGAAAGGTTTTTTTTAATGTTGAATTATGTTTTTATATATGTTGGTAGCCGCCCACAGTGGCTGGGGCAACCCAGTCACATGGGTAGGGTATAAATTAATGATGATGATGATGATGATGATGATGATGATGGAGTAGAACATCCCTATTTTCATCAGAGATTTCTCTCCCCTCACACTAAGTGGCAGAAACATGTGGCATTGGGAAGAAAGGAGTGGCCCTGTTGACTGCTACTGGGAGTGATCAACACACACCTCTGGACATTTAAGGTCTCTGATTCAATCACCAGCACCTCTAGTTACATTATCTTGGGTAACAAGGGCAAGGAAAGCTCTCTGCTTTGGGGGGGTGCTGTCAGAAAAATCTACAGCTAGGTTGCAAGGCCCAGTGGTATATCTTCTAGCTGAGCAAAGTGAACTCCCCCCGCCCCGCCCCGCCCCCCCAGTAAACATACATAGGATTGCACAATCAGGTACTTTCTTTCATAACGTTTGTAAGGTCAGAACATTTCGCCTCAAAGTTTTCAAAACTGCACAGACTTTGTGAAGCACAAAAGAGACTGAAGTCTCAGTTTACGCCTTTGGTTCATCTTTCTATGAACGTCCATGCTTCTGAGATTTTATTTCCCAAGAAAAGATTTCTCACCCCAAATGCAGGGCTTACTTAACACTTCAAAACTCAGAACTCTCATGCCATCTGTCCTGGAATCACACGGCTATGATTCACTGCAAGCTAGGGACTCATGCTGCGGATCTGCAGCTAAAAGCAGGTAGAGGATGGTACTAGCCATCTGTGGATGATCGTTCCCGTTTTTTTTTTTTTTTTTTTTTGAGCCAGCACCTATACTTATTATTAAGAACCATCTCACAGTGCAAGAAATAAATTTCAAGCAAGAGCAAACTCCCTATAGGCAGTGTCATGGAATCACAGAGTTGGAGGGAGCTTTGTAGGCTAGTTCAACTCTTGGAGGCATTTGGAGCTACAGCATCTTCAACAGATGGTCGCCTAGACTCTGTTTGAAGACCTCCTGCAAGTGAGAGCGTATTCCCGCTCTCTGGTATCTGAGTCCATTGTCAACTGCATTGGGAGAAGCTTCTCTCCTAATGTTCAACCCCAAACTACTCTTCTGTAATTTCAGCCTATGAGTTGCAGCCCCACCCTCTGAGGTAGCAGCGAACAAGGTTGGCAGTGATGAAGCTAACCTGAGTGGGATTATAGTTGGCCTGTGTTAAGGTGCTTTTTTCTGTGACAAGACAATGCATGCAGGCGTTCTCAGTTTCTTACGGGTTCTATAGACTGAGGAAGAGAGCCTTTCCTATGCACAGTGGCAAGGCTTACTTTTTAGGAGGAAGTAAAAGCTTTTCACTTGACTGTCGCAAGGCTTCTTTATTTCAGCCTCAGCAATAAGTTGTCATTCTGTCTTATGACGTGCCATTGTAGTCTTGCTAGTGTATATATGTTTATAGCCTTTGAATGTAATTATTGTTTCGGATAAAAAAATCTTGATATATTCGTCTTGTCTCCCAGTACTCTTTTCCTTCAAAATTATGTGTGCTGCTTGTTCCTCTTACAATCTCAGTTGAGCGCTGTAATAAAGTTGTCATGTTGAGTATATGATTGACCACTTTGCATTATTATAACTGTTGCTTTTGTATAATAATTGTTTGACTTTATGGCTGCAGTGCATCATGTTTACGTAGATACCATAAGGTTTTGTGACAGCATACCATATCATTGTGCTGTGTTCGGGTGTTTTGCATCTTTTTTAAATGTTGCTTTTCCCATGCTCCCATTATTATTATTATTATTGTTATTAATGGTGGAATACAAAATCCTCCTGGCTGCAGCAGTGATGGGTGGACTGTGTAGGACTATTTAACATGGGGGCACCTGACCATCATATTGCACATCTCCATTTCTCCATCAGCAGAGGCCAGCAGTATAAGAAAAGAATGTGGAGACTTGAGACTCAAGTGTCTGGGCAATGATATAAACATTATAAATCAGGGGGTTCACTTGAGAAGGGAGAGGAGGAGTATGGAAGGGCAAATAAATGGGGTGGGGGAGATGCTGAAACAGACTGAACGAAAGAAAAAGGAGGTGAAGTCCTCCGAAAGTGATCTGGCTTCTGGCAACAGTGATCTGTCTTCCAACCAGCAGCTTATCTGGTAGGGTGAAGGAAGGAGAGGAAGTGTCAAGGAAAGTACTTCATTCGTCATTCCCTCACTGTCATTGCCAAGAGAAGAAGGCCTGCATGGGACATGAAGGGGAGAAAGCCTTTCTCCCTTTCATCATTCCCTCACCACTGCCAGCACCAAGAGAAGAAGGCTTTCTGCCTTTGTGTCCCTTGCCAGCAGTGGGGGGGGGGGGGTTGCACACTTGCAGCAGTGCAGACTTCTGCCCCCTACAGAAAAAACCAACAACGCTGTAGATCTGCCATGGCTTGACATGCCTTTTTAATGGCACAATCTAACTTTGGTCGTGTGAAAATCTACCCTGAATCATCTGGATTGACTTTGTACTTCAGGGTACACACAGAGCCGATGCATAGCCCTAACAGACACCACAAATGTGATGTGCCACAGTTGCTGCAATTCTGACTTTGTTAGTCTGCCTATATAATAAAATAACACGAGAAACCTGAAGGCAACAACAATCCTTAACACAAAACCCAGCAACCACAAACAAAGGAAAGCATGCATTTATAAAGTGCAAAAATACTTTTATTTACAGTAAAATAAGAATCAGATAAAGGAATACTTGAATAATATACCCACAGAGTCCAAATCATAGCAATATACTGCGACTTAGACCAACATATGTAAACACATTTTGACACAGAGGCATTTTTTTCTGAATAGGGCCATAGGCTTATAAGTATGTCACCGCTTTTACTGTCAGAGAAGCATTAAAGATGTCTGAAAGAAGTATCCTGAAAATGCACAGGCACTTTGAGATATTAACTACCACTGTTTAGATGTGTTCTGGGGCTTTTCTGTTCAACTGTGGGGCCTCTAATGGTGCTTGGAAAAGCATCTAAAATTCTTCACTGCAACTCTGCATTCATTTCCTTTAATTTTCAGTGTTATATTCATAATTAACATGCTACCATTTCTTTTCTGCCTGACTCCCCCTGCATCCTTTTTACTGGAGTTCACTGGGGCTTCAGCCTCAGCTTTGCTCTGCTTTATACTACTGTTCTGCTCTCAGCACTGCAGTAATACTTACGACAGTTGCTCTTTAAACTGTTGCATAAATATTTAATCTTTCCCCTTCCGTGGCTTGTAGCTGTTATCCTAATTTTCCAATTGAGGAAGCAGAGAAGGTCTGAGATTTCTGAGCGTTGCTGAATATCTCTGCTCTCCAAGGTCATGCCTGATTTATTAGATCACAGTGCTTTTAAGGGAAAATATTAAAAATTATTTCTGGGCCTGTTCTTTCAAAGGCAAAAAAAAATGCCCCCAAGAAAACTAATACGACAAATATGATGCTTGGAATCAGAAGAGACAAAAATTATGACTGTGCAACTGAAGCAAGATTGGGACAGAAAGATCTCAGTGGAGCTCTGGAGGTGTAGAGCGAGAACGGGTGGTCGTACATACCTTTAAAAAATGCCTTTTCTGAAGGAATGAAATAATGACACATAGCCAGATTGCACAAGCATACGATTACTCAACCTGAAAAAGACAGAGCTTTTGGGAGTGCTTGCAAAAGCTCAAACCTTTTCCAAGTGTCGGCTTCAAGCAAATTCAGAATACACTGAATACAACAGCATAGTTATTATAAGCAAAGCAAGCACACCTACTAACACCATAATTAATTCTTGGACCCATCCAAAGCCTGGCACCCAGCTCAATAACCAACCCCACCAACTTTCAGCTCCTCCCAACCTGGTATCATATAACTACTGGGATACCTGTGCCAACACCTGAAGGCTGGTTTCTATTCCACCACTCTTGTTGACATTATGGCAGCAGGTGGTCTTCCTGCTTAGCTAGCATGAGGTCAGGAGTCATACGGGATTGGAGACCCATCTTAGATAGAGAACCTACCCTTTACAGGGTAGCATTTGCCATTTGTCCCAGTTGTGATGACACATTATCCAAACTTAGTTAATTTATGAATAAAAAGTAAAGGGTAAAGGACCCCTGGAAGGTTAAGTCCAGTCAAAGGCGACTATGGGGTTGCGGCGCTCATCTCGCTTTCAGGCTGAGGGAGATGGCGTTTGTCTGCAGACAGCTTTCCGGGTCATGTGGCCAGCACGACTAAACCGCTTCCGGTGCAACGGAACACCGTGGCGGAAACCAGAGTGCACGGAAATGCCGTTTACCTTCCCGCTGCAGTGGTACATATTGTATTAGGACACATCCAACTCTTTTAAATGCCTCCTTTATTTGTTTTTCCCCACATGCCTTTTCTGTCTGGTGTGAATGGGGTGGCGGGGATAGAATAAAACATCCAAAAAGGAATAAGGTCCCTAATGTGCATGTTCCATTCCAAGAGGGTGGCAACACTTTGCCTGCCCAGGTGTTGCGATTCCCTTGCACAGCCCAAATAACCATATTGTTCTGTTCATTTGAGCTTGATCAAAAATCAGTGGTAGCATGTGGGGTAAAGGGAGCTTTGGGTTCTTGCCATATATGCAGTTTGACTTATTCAAAGATGCACAAGGGTAACCTGTGCCATCAGTTAAATTACCCTCTGCCAGTTGTGACATATATATCTATATATAGATATATCTCAGATATTCACACTCTCCTCCACAATTTCCCACCTCTTTTCTCCTGTGGTTTTTTCTATGATGCTGGGATGTACTATGTGCTTTAAATCTTAGCCAAAGATAGATTACTGATGAATAGCTGTGTTTGGGATAGAGAAGGAAGAATTATGCCTTCCATTTTTGTAAATTCTTGGATTTTTTACTTGCTTATATGTCTTGTTGCCTAAGGCAAAGGCATGTACAGAAGCTGGTTGGACTGGCCTTTGAATTTTACCTCTCACCAGGCAAGGTGCATTGAACAGTGCATCTGACAGACCTGTGATAACATGCTGATGATATGTACAGGCCTGATTTCCAGTACAGAGAAATTGCCAGGAGTTGAAGAGGAATGGCTGTCAGTGGTGCCACCTCCCAATATCTGCTGCCAGAGGTGATTGCCTCACTCAACCTAATGGTAGGGCCCGTCCTATACATCCTTCATGGATGCATATGTACAGAACATGAAAGCACTGCTTCATGGACAATATGTTTACTGCTAGTAGAATAAATTAGTATCAACAATGGTCAGAATGTTTTCTCTAGTATTTTTTAAAAAATAATAAAATACTTTCCATTGTTCAAAATTGTTTCTGAACCTAGATCATTTGCAAAAACCTCATGGTAATATCATAACCTCTGCAGCATTTTATTGAAGATTTAACTTAGGGTGGTAACAGATCCTGAATATAATTGGTGGTTTCTATGTCTCATTTCGAAGACTGTTTTTAATATAATGAAAAAAGGGAGAACTGTGTTGAAAGAAAGGGAATTTGTTAATATTACTAATGCATTTTAAAGAACAAATGGTGTTTTTCTTCTTCAAAATAACAACAATAACCCCACTGCATAAATTTTCTTAAAATACTTTAAAGTGGTTATGAGTTTCATCCTTGGAAAAGTTGAAATACCAATATAAAGTACAGGGCTAACAATTAACTCTGTCCTTTTTACACCCCTTAGCTAAAAGTCTTTTCACTGCTAGCACTACGACATAAAATGTCTTTGAATTCTGCATCAAGGTCTTAAATTAATAGGCAATGCACATTTTTATTTTTATTTTTTTAAAAACTGCTTTCCAGCAAGTTTTAGGCACATTACAGAAATATGTGGCAGCTAGGAGTAGCTTGGCCTGGGGCTTTCTAACAACCTGAGGTCTACACAACAGTAGCTTATCACTGCTGTGTGTGTGTACACATTTATCACACACACTTGGGGCTACACCCCTGCTTACTCTGGGGTGTCTCCGTTTCCTATTCCATAGTAACCCCACAAACGAGGGGTGGGGAACCATTTTGGCTCCAGGGGCCAGATCCTTATCAGCATCTGCTTTACTAGCCAAATTGGACAGGTGACTAGGGCTGACATTACAAAGTCCTGAATTCCTGCTCTGAAGTCCTGAAGCTAATGCATCTACTGCAGCAATGGGCTACTGCTTTTAGCATCACCTTACTACTTGCTGGCACCACACAGGGCCAAGCTCCCTGCACTTGCCTCTCTTCCTCTTAGTTAGGGCCAGCAATCTGTTGTGTTGGGAAGCTGGGAGAGTAATGGTGCCCAGCCCACACCACCTGCTCAAGGCTTACCTATGCAGCAGAGTAGATCTGTTCCTGTCTTCCCTCCCTACGTAGACTCAACCCATGCAGGACTGTGTCCATTGCTCCCACTCCAAAATGTTGTATGTGTGCCAGCTCCAACTTCCATGCATTTGGAGGAAGCCTATGTGTTTATTAGACCAATCTGCTCATTCTTGCTGCCCTCTCAGTTTACAAGAAATAATTAAGCAACTAAAATGTAAACAGAAGCTAAAGAGAGGACTTGCATTTGGTTCCCATTAATCTTACAGCTTTTTTACTGGTTTCTTCCCATAGGTCCAGACTTGTGTGCATTATATTGTAATCCTTTTCCATTTCTTCTTAGCACTTCCCGTAGCTCAGTTCATTAGAGCATGGTGCTGATAATACAAAGGTTGCAGGTTCGATCCCTATATGGGACAGCTGCATATTCCTGCATTACAGGGGGTTTGGACGAGATGACCCTCAGGGTCCCTTCCAACTCTGCAATTATATGATTCTATGATCCATCATTGCATGTCTATGATGTCTGCAGGCATATGACTACCTACAAGGTAGACAGGGCCAGTTTCATTCACGTAAGCACAAACACAGGACCTTTAAATGTAGATCTATAACAAGAAATGCACGTAGAGGGGTGCCTCATTGATTTTGTTCAGCTATATTTCAGGATCTGAGGGATATTTTTTAGGTGTGAGCACCTTCTCCAGCTTTCACTTATTCTCGTTCCACTCTCTCTCCCCCTCTCCAAACAGTCTTTAGCGCCATCTGATCTTTGGCAGCTGTCTGCCATTAAATTGTCTATTACTGCAATGTCTCCTTGTCCCTTAAAAATGGCTGATGGAGTGGTAAACATTTCAGGCAGGGAGGAAATGGTATCTGCCAGGTGACCCTAACTCAGACTTCAGAAAAGACTTAACAGGTTTGGCCAAACTGTCAGCTATTCAGCTTGGCTTGCATTAACTTTTGGACCATCTCCAGATATGATCATTAGCTTTGTGAGTTGGCTGCTGTCTTGTCTCTGCGACTGAAAATGAAACCATTCCTCCACCGCCAACCGACTCAGTTCTCTTTTTCATTTGTACTTCCACTGGTGGGAACAAATGCAAAACAGCTGAGACTACAGAACTGGAAATGGCACATGATGGCTCCTGCACACTAAATGTTGTTGCATGCCACCCGAATCTCTGAGCAGTGCAGAGACTGTGGTGTCTTTATGATATATGGCTTATTTACATATATAGACAAACTGAGCCTACGATGGAGGGGATTGCAGCATCAACAGCCCCAAAGGGTCTTGTTTCTTCCATAGCCTCAGCCTTGGATTCAGACAGGCATCGAACATGTCTCTCTGTCTTCTCCCAGTTTGCTGCTTTACATCTGGCCCACATGTATTTGGACATGACAAAAATTTGAACATATTTTTTAAAAAGTAATTCTCACCATTCAGGCTGATTGTGGGTTCTGAGAGCTTCCTACAGGCACCAGATTGGCCACTGTAAGAAGAGAATGCTGGACTAGATGGGCCTTTGGTATAATCCAGCCACACTTTTCTTATGTTTGCCTGGGGAGTCCCTTGCCACAGAGGTCTGTGTGCAGGTGCCAGTCCTGAACATGTAGGGAATTAGCTTGGTAAAATGGGAAATGAGGAAATGCTGCTGGGCAGGGAGTGGCCACTTCTAGTCTCCAGGGTCCTCTCAGTGTGGAGAGCCAGTGTGCAGTAGCAGTTAGAATAGGACTTGGGAGACCAGGGTTCAAATTCCCACTCTGCCATGATGCTCTCTGGTCAACCTCAGGCCGGTCACTGCCTCTCAGCCTAACCTATCTCACAAGGTTGTTGTGAGGCAATACCACATACACTTCCTTGAGCTCCTCGGAGACAAAAAGTGGGACATAAATGCAATATAATATAATATAATATAATATAATATAATATAATAAGTAAGTTATTATTTTCATAGCAGCATGCAGCAACAGCCAAGACCATGGGTACATTCCCTTCACACACATGCACGCAACACTTTATCAATTCAAACTGAAATGGAACATGTTGGACCAACTTGGGTGGCTTTAGAAGAAGATGAGACAAAATCATGAAGGGGAAGGCAGGCCAGGTGACAAGTGTGTCTACTCAGACTATTTGCCTGGTGCTAATTGTTGATGGGCAATTCAAAATCCCTGCTCTCTCTTCTTGTGGTCCTTTATATTTAAGGTGAGCATGGGCTGGACATGGACTGGACAGAGCAGGAGTGGTGACCTCTAGTCTTTCAGATATGTTAGACTCTGGCTCCCATCCTCCCTGGCCATTTGTCATGCTGGCTGGGGCTGATGGGAGTTGTAGTCTAATAACATCTGGATGAGCATAGGATCCTGACCCCTAAAACAGAGGATCCCTTCAGAGAGAGCACGATCCTCTTTAAAAATAGAACAGTCCTTTTAAAATAGAACACAGGACCACTGTACCCATGAATGGCTTGGAGGAAGAAGGAAGTATGAGCCTTGCCTTCACCTTGGGAGCAACTGTAGACCAGGAAGAAAATTGACTCCCAAAGATAATGTGTGCCTTTACCTTCCCCACCCCACCCCCACCCCCTCTCCCCTCTCATTCATTCTCTCTCTCTTTCACACACATATCGTTCTGTGGAAGGGAATGACATTTAAAATGTGATGCCATTATAACTCCTTGAGTCAAGCTTTATAAAATAACTGGATCATATCTTATGAATTTTAATCTGAAAGCTTTATAGTCATGGTAAAATCTGGAAAAATAAAAAAGGGATGGTATATTATAACACACTGCTTTTCATTAGAACTCGTTGCTTCTGTTCTGCAGCATTTGAATCTCATTCTGTTGCCTGTTTGAGAACCTCAAACAGCAGGATGAATATGGTTGAATTTGCTCCCCTCCTCTTCAGTTTCTCCTTATTTTTCTATTTCTTTAGCGGAGAGCCCATGCCTTTGTCTTAACTGAATAGTTTATATAAATCGGAGCCAAGCTGGACTCATCTCTCATCGCGTATAAAGTGGGGTGTTCAGAATGTGATAATAAAGTACAGGGAAGGTAGATAAAAATGGGAGCTGAAACAGCAAAGCACAGACTTGTGAAATACACCTACAGTTCACCATACCATGCGTCTTTGTATAATGTCTCAATCTGCCTAGATCAGCCTTCTTCAAAGCACTTTTAGCAAACATATTACAATATGTAAGTTGAAATATTAGCAAGTTCCAAACCATATGTGGCAACAATGACTGGTGCTGTGCAATATTGTGCAGTTCTGTTCTACAATGCCATTCACCCCACCCCCCTTCTCGAGTAGTTTCTCCTAGGGGAGGAATGTGGGTAGGCCAAGCAGCTGAGAGAATTTAAGGAAAAGTTGGTTTTAAAGGCACTCTCAGGTCCTTCCCTCTACCATTGACTTGGGAGTCCTTGGGATGCCCCACCCCTTGGAGTTGGGCATGCATGACATCACACTGAACACTGGGCCAGTGGGGCCAAAGTGCCCATATTGGCTCCCAGTGCACAAGTGACATGCAGCAAAGAGGGATACCGGTAATTTCCTTTCAGTCCTTTGCTGTGTGGTCACAGTGTGTGGCAGTAAAAATGCCTTGGAGATGGGAGGGACCACATCCTCCCACATTTTGTGGATAACTCCTTTGCCCTGACTCCCCCCCCCCGTTATATTTTAATAAATATAAGCTGCTTCATCACATTTATGCTTCTTTGTGGGTGTGATGGCAAAGGTGTTTTGCAAAGGCAATGATTCATGGTCAATGTGTTCTGCCTGCCACGAACAAGAGCTATCAAAGGTTTTCAGATCAGCAAGTCTAAACTTACAGTCTGCAAAAGTGCTGATGTATTCTGCCTTTTATACATCAAAGAGTTCTCACAGAAGAATTTCTAAGTAATGCACCAGAAAAGGGCTGAGCTGTGCATGTTACAAAAGTGTCAGATTGTCATCTAAAAGGGCCCTTTCAGAAACACCGAGTCATTATTTTCCAGAAGTGGCATGTCATGGACTCTGAACATGTTGAGTATAATAGCACTCTTCCGGCTCTTGATGCAGTGTTTCCTAAAAATGATTTGGCACTTTTTGTAGAGGATGATTTAGCACTTTTGTACTGCACACCTAGGTAGTTGTATGAAGCATTTGTTGGGAAATACTCATTAGACTATGATATAATTTGTTACACACAATATGCAAAATACATTAACATGATGACTTTGGACAGATGACGACCTTTCTCTATATTAACATTGACTGATTAGCATTCTATAGCCTTATAAATGTGTTTGTGGGAGGGGGTGCTATTGGTTGGTTTCTGTTTTTGTTTTATTATGTATTTTGTGTTCTCATTTTGTATTTTTATGTTGTGAACCACCTTGTGATCTTTGACTGAAGGGCAGTATACAAATTTAATTTTTTAAAAATAGAGCAGATTTCTTCTCTGGTGCTCCAGAGGCCAGGATTGCAATTAATGGATGAAGATTGCAAGGAGACACTTCCTAATGGTAAGAGCTATTTAACAGTGGTGGAGATTGGTCCAGGAGATGCTGGGGGCCAGCTAGGAAGGTGCCTTATACTGAGTCAGACCATTGGCCCATTTAGCTTAGCGCTGTCTACAGTGACTGGCAGGAGCAGCTCTTCAGGGTTTCAGGCAGGAATAATAGAATCATAGAATCTTAGAGTTGGAAGGGACCCAAGGGTCATCTAGTCCAACCTCCTGCAATGCAGGAATCTCATCTAAAGCATTCATGACAGATAGCATGATGGTCTCTCCCAGAGATACCCAGAGATCCTGGAGACTGAACCTGTGGGAATGTTGTGGATACTAGGAGATTATATATTGATTTAATATTATCCTTCCCCACTCACACTTGTGAGCAGAGTACATTCTCCGGTATATATCAGGAAGCTAGTTGGTAGAATCGTTTGAATCTCTTTACTTAAGCAATCCAATCTGGGTTTTGTTTCTGGTAAGTCCCCTTTTATCCCTCCTAGAAAGAATAAGGACACAACAATCTTCTTTTAAAAGTAATAAGAAGGTTACTCACATTCAGTTCACAGTTGGATTCCTCAAGGCAGTCTTAAGCTTGTAGTTACAGAAGACAGTTTGAATTCATCCCATATGGGAATGAGCCCATGTGCTGCTGGCTGAGCACCAGCAGACAGCAAAATACATCAGTATCAGCATCAAAAGAAGAAGAAGAACAAGGGAAGATGGCTGCACGACTGGCCCTTTTATGGGGTCTCCCAGGGTCACGCCCATCTACTTGGTGACATGCAGGGGGAGGAAGCTCCAGATAGGTGTGACAGGAAGTCCTCCTGGCTAGAGTAACACCACCCCCTTGCGTGTCCACTCTGGGCAAGCAGGAAGTGTTGTACTTGACTGCTTATGTTACATTCCACAGAACCTAGGCAGATGTTCTACCACTGAGCTACAGCCCAACTTTCTCTGGAAGAATTTAAAAGAAGTTGAATAGCCATCATAGCTCCTGGGATTGCAGGAATCCTGCCATGAGCACAGATGTCTAAGGATCCTTCCGGTTCTATGACCCTATGATTTTTTGGGGGCAGGAAGGGATTATTGCCTTAGAAGAACAACCTATTTTTCTTGATGGCATATATACAGAATGGGTAGCATTGCGTTTTTCAGTTAACCAAGGCAGTTTCCATTTAGAACTGTATCAGTTCTTTTGATTCACATGTAAATAATTAGGATTGTAGTTTATCGTCTGGTTAAATGACAATGCAGCTGGTATCTCACCATCCTGTTTTTCTTTAAAAGGATATTTCTGCTTTGTATCACTGACTCCCCGTGGAACCAGCATGGTTGTGAAGCAGCAGGGGAAATTTATTTAGCCTGTGAAAGCCCTCTGGGCATTATTGTCTTCATTTAAACTTAGGTAATAAAGGGCAAATTTGAAATTTAAAGTTGAGCAATCACCATCTGTTGAGAATGGAGTTTGCATTCTCACTGCTGCAAGAACTCTAGTTTGGGCAACTTCTGAGGCCATGTCATAAAAAAATCTGCCGTTAGCTGAGCAAAACAGTTGGAATGAAGACATCCTTTCACATTCCTGATCCTCATTTCTGATGAGACCCTCCCCCCTGCGCCACCTCACCAGACGATTTTATGACATTTATTATTTTGATTTAGCATTAATGAATAGTTAAGCATTAATGCATACAGCTAAAAGTCTTTTGCAAAACCTCTCCATTCATCCATCCATATGCAAACAGTCAAATGACAATATACATTGAGTGTTCGTTAAAAAAATTAGTCAGAATTAAAATTCATGTCCACCATGGGGAATACAGGTAGCCTCTGGCATGGGGATATTAAGATTACTGGGGAGGTACAACAGTGTTGTGGAATGATCGGAAAGCATGAGCGCTTTAGCATTTTAATGACGTGACAAAGAACAGGGAGCCACTGCTGTGCCATAGGATCCCGTAGGGTTATGTTTCAGAGGGATCAACGTCTCTTAAATGTCCAAGATGCCAGTGGCTGGTAATTGCCTGGGTAGGCATGGGGGAAGTGGCTAAGATGATTGCTGCACAAGGAACACACTGTGATATGACAGCCTGAGTCTGCCTGGGAGGAATTTCCAGCACAATTTTAGTGGCTCAATAGAATGACTCCAGAGTTTGTATGAATAACCTTTGGCATTTTATCCTTTGACTTATCACTCAACTGGGAAGCCGTTAAGAATACAATATACATGTATTGTTTACTGTTTCATTTTTCACACCAGGATCTTCTGAGATACATAGACAGGAACCAGCTGCTCACACTTAGGTTTACAGTGTGAAGAAGGGTAATGAACAGGACTTCTTGAAATTGCATTTTGGGTTAGATGCAAAGTTAGTTACCGGTATACTTAGTGTAAACACGAAGTACAGCAAAATCTGGATCCAATCTATATTGTAGCTATATTTATTGTTTTACTTCTTCTTACAAATCTTTTATAACTGCTGTAGTGCCCTCTTTCTTTTGTTTTCATCTTCCTAATCATATCCCACTGATTTTTAAGGGACAAAGTTTGGATCTATCCATAGTGTGGCTATAGTTACGGGTCCTTTCACTTCCTTCTTACGACTCTTTATTTATTTCAAGTTCCTCATTGCAAATCAGTGTAATTATATACACACAACTATTTATATGGTGCTTTCATACATTGTGACAGCTGGCAGGAACAGAGCACCCAGATCTCTGGCAAGATGTTTTATTTCCAAAATGTAACTCGTATCACATCCTCCTCTGTGACTTCTTTTACAGCTAGACCTCTGGCCTCTTTTAAACTTAGCATCATGCCATAGCATATGCCTGCGAAATTTGTTAAGTTTGGCTTTGAAAATGGAAAAAACCTTAGCCCTTGCATATTGTGTGGTTTGAAGAAGCTTGACACATTTCTTTCTTTCTTTCTTTTTTAAACTGTAAACATAATAGGAGTGTCAAGTTTGATATTTTCTTATTTGGGAACTTTCTTTAAATGAAAGCTGCAAATTAACTTCTGTCAGGGAGACTGTACTCAATAGATCTTTCAGTACAGCTCTTTGTAATATAGTGTCTAATGAAACCCAAGCTTCAATCATTGTATCTATCTACTTAGCAATTTTGACATGACAGTTAACATTATTTTGTGTACCGCATTAGGTATTTTAGGATAATTAAATTTTCTATGTTGAAGTGAGGCCTTAATGTAATCTGACAAACGGTGCAAGTTAATTCAGCCTTATGGTAGAGCTAATATCTATCATGACCAAATACAGCAATAAACTTGAAAAAAGACAGAACAAGGGCAGATGCTTTGTGAATTTCCTTCACCTGAAATGCCCATAACTGGCCAGAAAATAAGTACCTTCAATTCTCACTAGTTCTGCGTATGTTAGTTTTGGACAAAGTTTTTGAACAAGAATGGAAATCACCAAAATCTACACTACCGCCATGGGTAGTGTAATCTCAAAATCTCATATTCATCTCTGACTGACACAGATTTTCCTGGACATTTCAGCAATTTCCAACCGGACACTAGTGCAGTGTTTTTCAACCACTGTTCCGCGGCACACTAGTGTGCCGCGAGATGTTGCCTGGTGTGCCGTGGGAAAATTACTTTATATATAGTCAATATAGGCACAGAGTTAAATTTTTTAACATTTTCTAATGGTGGTGTGCCTCGTGATTTTTTTCATGAAACAAGTGTGCCTTTGCCCAAAAAAGGTTGAAAAACACTGCACTAGTGTATGTTGGAGGAAAGTTCTTCAGTAAGTTCTTTGGCCTTTGTAATATGAAAGCTGTGTTAGTCAGAGATGAATATGTTTGATGGCACTTTTGAGATTACAGTATTAATAAGCCTTATTCCAAGTTAGCACCAAAAGAAGTTGCTTTTGTTTATGAAAGTGCATGCCATTTGTTCCTGTTGCAGTGATGGCCACCAACTCCGATGGCTTTAAAAATGGTTTAGACAAATGCATGGAGGATAAGGCTGTTAGCAAAGTCCTCTAAAATAACACACAGAGAAAGCTTTCACTGGGGGAAAACAGCACAAAATTTGAGGGGAAAGGAATTGAGAGATTTTGACTTTTTTACTTCAGGTCTAGTTCATATAATCACACCTAGAGGGGAAAACTCCCTTAGAACCACACAGCCAATCAGAATTTGAGTTACCTCAGCAAAGTTCATGCCACTCGGAGTGGTTGCTAGGTAACACTTGGGCAAGCTATAAACATTTTCCCCCTTGGGTTACTAACTGAATGATCCCTGCTATTGCATTTCCAACAAAAGCTATCAATGTCCACCAGCCATGATGTCTATAGACTCCCTCCACTCTGGTTCTGAATGCCAGTTGCTAAGAATCACAAGTAGGAAGAGTGCTTTTTCCCATCCTCGTCATAGACCATGAAAGTTTCCTTTGCCTCACAATATATTTCTGATTTGTCCATCCATTGTGAAAGCAAGTTTTCCCCTCTTTCTTCTGAAAAGTTATTGCTAATGTTAGTCTCAGATAATGGGAAATGCTCAGAGGCACAAGATAAACTTTCCCTTTCTTTTGTGTCTGAGAATGAAGTTCAATCCTGTAAAACTGGGCAGTCTGAGGGACTAGAGAAAACTGCTTTCCCGCTCAGCTCATGAGCTGTTTTCAAATCTAATATTCTATTGATAAAATCAAATTGGGTTGCTGAAGAGTGAGAGCCATGAAAAATGTATTGAAAAGCAGTCATTTGCTGTGCTGCTGCAGAAAATGAAGGTGAAACTGAAGCAACGAGGAGGAGGAAGACATTCCACGACAGCAATAATTTCCCGTTTGTCCACCCCTTGCCTTCTGCTTCTTTCTTCTCTTCCAGGAGCAATATAATGTTGTGGAGGCCTGCTGTTGGAGATGAAATTGCTGGAACAATCAAAGAAGATGGGGATGGGCAACCCCTTTACAAGGGACCCTTCAGACCAATTCGCCCCTGCCCTGACAGGCTCCTGAGTGGAGAGGAAGAGGGACAGACTGAAAAGGGCATTGATAGTAGAGGGGGCGAGAGGGGGGAAGATAAGGTGTTGTCCTGGCCACTTCTTGACCCCACACAGCTTGCCTTTGGTCCCACACTTATATGGGTAGGGATGGTAGGGATTCAGTTCATATTTTAAAGCAAATGTATCAGATTTCCACTTCCCAGAACAATACATGAACATAAGTACAGCCATTTTTTGAAATTTGCACTTCTTTCATTTCCGTGATACAAAATTCTCCAACTCAAAACTGTACAAAAATGCACGTATTAGGGGAAGTGTGCATACAAGGGCATATATTAGAGACAATGATGTACAAGAATGCATTGCATTAGGGGAAAATCACTTGCAAAAATGTGGTACATTAGGGGAAATGGTATACAAAAAATGTGCCTTAGGATAAATGAAAATGCTGATGAATTTTCATGATTTGTTTGTTTGTTTTGCAATCCGATGTGGAAATCTGATGAACTGAAGATAGGAAAAAATGTGATAAACTGAAACTGACAAAGTTGTCTATCCCTTACCATGGGAATTGTAGTGATAGATCAATTGATTAGGGCACCCACAGCATACAAAATGTCCAAGAATTTATATGCCAAAACTCACATTATAATAATACCATTAGTATGTGAAATGTAAACAAATAAACTACGAACAGCACAGAAGGGTAAAAGCCCATTGTAAAAATAGATTCTGTTTATTGCATCATAGTGACCCACCTCAAATGGTTACAATTAGCATAAGGAGATATAGCAACTAATTGTAGTTACATGCAAGCATTTGGGTGGGTTTCAAGATCCTTAAATGCGTTAGGAAAAGGTGGGTCTTGTTCTTGGCCCATTCCTTGCATCATGAGAGTTCCAATGTCACTGCAAATTACACTGCAATTCCTGGTTCTTTAAGCAATGAGTCCATGAACTTCTCTTAGTATGTCAATGCAGAAAACAAACTCTAGGCCCAACCAATTAACTGCACTTGTACAGGTATAGAAGAAGACGAAGAAGAATAAGAAGAAGAAGAAGAAGAAGAAGAAGAAGAAGAAGAAGAAGAAGAAAGTCAAATGAATACGTCTTTTATTAGTTGGAATGAGATGACAGTCAGTGCTTAGCTCTAGCTGAGAGGAGCTCTGACAGGCCTATACAGCTTTTGTCAATGTGTATTTCAGGTCTTCCAAAGGTTGCTCAAGTGTTGATGGTGATGGCTTGCTTAAAAAAAAAAAAACAGCACATTTGCCGCCAGTTATATACTGGTGGTTCTTACAGTGTAATATGAGCCTCCCTAGGAAAGCATAGAGAGCTATTGAGTTCCCATAATCTTATATTTTGTGCCTTGCTGTCACTCATTTTCAGACATTGGGGTCTCAAATTTCAGCAGCTTGCGGTGTGACGCCAAAATTTGGCACCCTGCCTCTCTCCTTCCATTCTACAACATAGTTCTGGTGCCCCCTGCAGTGCCCCCAAGGTTTGGTGCCTGTTGTGGGCAAACTGGTCACATTGCTCTAAATCCACTTCTGCCCTAAGTATATCAGGCAATCACCACACTTGGCATGTAGTGAGGAACTAACCTGCCAGTTTTGATTTCTTGAAGTTTCTCTATTTTTTCTAATCATAAATCCAGATTAATTTGGAAGGTTGGGTATCCCTGTGCCAGAAGCTTAATTTTAGAAACCAAGTTGGGTACTAGAGGGTCTTTTGGACAGAGGAAAACTAATTTCCCTGACTCTACTACTGGGCAGTTGGCATTGCCATGCTTTTCTCTTCTGTTATTTTCTGCAAAATGAATTTCAACTCTCTTCTTGTAAAAGAGAGGATTTGAGGATTGTTTTCTGTAAATTGTATTGAGTTATTGAAGAGTTCAGTGATGCTTATGAGATCAGAATGGCAGCTTGCAATTTCTTCGCTAAGCAGAGATAATACTTCTGACAGCTTTTGGTCTCCACACCTCTAAAATATAGTGATTGCATCAGAACAGAACAGAATGTACCTAGTTTCTTCCTTTTACTTCTTTAGGTCTTACTTACTGTGTAAAGAAAATCATCTTGATTTTGAGGGTGAATGGAGATGCCTAATGGAATCTTGGCTATATCCTTTCCGCAGTGATTCACTTGTGATGCCTCTTGATGGTAGTCTGTGCTGCATGCAGTATCTCTGCCTGTAGCTCATAGGATTTATATACTGAATTTTGTATCAAGGATATCAAATTACTACAATCAATGGGTGAGATTCACCTAACTAGGCATGTAAGTGCACAAGCACTAAGAAAAATACAGAAGTCTCAAGAGAAGATGTGCCCGGAACAAGTTTGTAAACTTCTGCCTTAAATTTTAGAGTCACAGTTTTTGAGCTCATGATATTCCATGTGCTTGGTGGAATAAACCATGCAGATCAGACTGTGTAGTTATCTGGCTACAGAAAGTTTTATACTTCTTTGCGTATTACAGAAATGCAAATACAAACCTCAGGAGGCACAGACTGCATGTGGGTTTATGAGTCTTTTTCAAAGAACATTGCATTCATGTCAATGAATGAACTGCACCAGGTTCACTCTGGTGCCAGTTTTAATTGCTAGAAAATGCCAGGACTAAAAGGGTAATCATAAATTCTGTCTAGTCGGTTCTAATTATTTTGCTATTTTTTAATGAAAAAAACAACACTTTCACTGTTTCATTTCAGACACAAGAAAACCTTGTACGAGTTTGCTTGCAAAATATGTCGATGAAATAAAACTGCCGTATAATGCACACTTATCTGGGAGTAAATCTGCTTGGAATTAATGGAGCTGATTTCTAAGTGGGTATGTATAAGACTCCACTACTCATATATATGGACATTAAGGGAGCTCTGAGATCATCCATAGCTAATATGGCCAATGGTTAGGGATCATGAGAATTGTAGTCCAGCAAAATCTGGAGCTTCACAAGTTAGCCACCCCTAGTATACATTATCTACATACACAAGCCGCCCCCCCCCCCCAAAGGCTATGAACTGCTAGGAGAATGGGAGGGAAACTGGTGGAAAATAGCACTTTGGATTCCTAAACCAATGTTTCCGTCCCTTTGCTAGCAAACCAGAAGTGGGGAGCAAGATGAGCTATCCCAATTTCTGTCACTCTCTTTCAGTAATTAGTGGGGTCTTCTGAGACTTGGCATATGTTCCAGCTGAATCTTGGAAGTTGACCAAGCCTGCTGCTCCAAGTATTATGCAATATTAAGATGCTATTGCATCTTAAGCAGCTGGAGCCTTGAACTTTTCTCGACAGACCCTTGTTTCTGCGGTTGTTAAGTGTTTTAAGTTCGGTACCTAGCCCAGAGTGAATCCGAGGTAGTAAAAAATAACAGACTAATAGTTTTCTCTGTTTATTTCTCATGCCTTTGCATATCCTAGATTCAAAGCAAGCCAACGGTATTCAAAGGCACGTGTACTGTATAAAAGGGAGCAATTATCCTGAAACTGTGAAATGGCTCTTCCACTCCAGAGATTGTATTAGTATGGCTCACTACTTAAATCACTGGGCTAATTCGGTGGGATAGAGAAACTCTAAAATATTTTCTAATCATGGATTAGAACATGAAACAGAGATACAGAGAAAAATCTCAAAATGAGAAATGATGTTTTAGGAATAAGGGATGACACACCCATTGCTTAAAACAGTGGTTTTCAACCTTTTTGAGTCCATGGCTCCCTTGACCACTCACATTCTTTCTGTGGGTTCCCTGTGGAAGCTACTTACACTGCGGGCTCACTACAGGACACAAGGAAGTGAGGATTTGCCCATTCCGCCCCAACCCATTCTGCCCCACCCCTTTCCGGCTCCATTTTTGGTGCACATGTAAGCAGGACCGCCTGTGTCAACAGGAACCCAAGCAATGCCACTGCTCTACAGGGCTGAGCTGACACACTCCTTCAGTTTTTTTTTTTTTTTAAGAATAACATTACAACTTCATTTTCCTAAAAAAATAATGCTTATTCTACAAAAGGTTTACAAAGTTCAGTTATTGCAAAAGTTTTTCAGTATTAATTTTATGAGTTTTTAAAAATTCACCATGGTATTTAACAATAAAATCTTATGTCCTTTGGAGGAGAAATTGTGAATTGCAGAATTTTAAATACTCGTCATCATCCTTGGCTTCACTCAATTTTGTTTATAAGACTCTTCCATTTTCTTCTAGTTTTGAGGGTGGGGGATAGGGAGGGGCCTCACTAGTGGAGTAGCCTAGGGCCTCTCTTCATCTAAATCTGGTCCTGCATACAGCACAAGACACACATACAGACAGGGTCCGTTCCTGCAACATTCTGCCTGGGTATGTAAATAGGGGAGTGGGCAGCTGGGCTGCAACCTTGGCAGGATGGAGACTGTTCCTCCTGCCTCAGACAGCGGAGATATCCTGCTCTCTGCATTTATAGTTATGTTTAAAAACTTAAGACTAAGAGCACAGAAAGCTCTCCATGCAGACAGACACTTAAAAAGTGAACATCCTTAATTGATTCCACACAATGGTTCCATCAAATATGGTAAGTAAACAAGCCGAAAATGAGACAGGAAGGAAGTACTCTTTCCTGCCAGCCAGTCTCTTTCATTTAGTGACCTCCAGGCTTCCAGTGAGTAACAGAAGATGCATAATGGAAAAGCTGAAAAAGTGCCAAATGTTTAATGTGATGTTTGATCATAACACATATGTTAGCCTAAAGTTTCCAGACTGAACTTATTTGGGGGATGAGCTTAAGAGCTTGCATAGCTTTGGAAGGCTCCATGTCCTTTCCTGTTTGGAGTCTATATGATGCCATCCCCTGCCCTGCTTCCAGAGCTGAGTTAGATGACCAAACTCTCTCAAAGGATGTGACTCCTTTCTGCTAGCATTTTAGGATAACAGCACTAAGCTTACCATCATAACGCCACTGTCCTGATAAGAGATAAAAACAAGGTGCCTCTTTTCTAAATATATTAGGCCAGACCTGTACAATTAGGGCTTATTTGCACCTCAGTTTCTCCCTCTGCTTTCCCTGGGAGAAACTTGCAGTTTAGTGCTCAATCAGAACAAACAACAATCAAGTGTTCTGCAGATCGCCAATTTAGTGCTTAAGAGCAGGTTTCCTGGGGGAAAGCTGCGGGGCAAAGGCAAAACTGCTTGAACCCATGCCTAGAAAGTATGGGACAAGCAGAAAACCACTAGGACCCTGGGCATGGGAAAGTGTGTCCTCCATAAAAGAGGGCACGTGTTGCGGTGCGACCTGGCCACCTGACCCGGTGTTGTGGGTGGGTAATCATGGATCAGCCACAACCCTTGATAGGTGGGTCCCGTGTTGCTGGGGTGCAATCTGACCAATGGGGTGCTGAGAAAGAGCAGCAATACGGGATCTATATAAGCCCATGTGAGGCTACTGAGCTTCCTCTTTGGGGCTATCGCAGGGGTCTGCAACCTTTAAGACAAAAAGAGCCACTTGGACCCGTTTCCGAAGGAAAAAAGAAAACCTGGGAGCCGCAAAACCATTGCGACATTTAAAACAAATATAACACTGCGTATATTGTTTCTTACCTTAATGTAGTACATAGAAAATAATAGCAAGGTTGGTATTATACACACAAGGCAAAAATGCAAACATTTCCAAGCTCTCTCTCTCTCTCTCTCTCTCTCTCTCTCTCTCTCACACACACACACACACACCCAGAGATGTCCAGAATTCAGGAGTGATATGCAGAGAGGAGAGACAGACATTGAGGGTGCAAGCAAGTGAAAAGTGCCCTTTCTTCTAGTGACCAAAGGGGTCCAAGAGGGAACCCTCGGAAGCAGGCAATTGGCAGTAATAACCGCAGTTCGTGGAGAGGAAGCTCCGCAAAGGTTTCAAGAGTGGCACATGCCAAGTCCTCCAACAAGAGCAATGCACCAACCCCTCCCCCATTTGCCTCCCCCCTCAACTCCCCCTCCAAAAGTATCATTGATTCCTTTTGCCTCCTTCTCACACCAGCCTCTTTCTTGCTAAGGAAGCTCCCAAAACTAATAATAGTAATAGTAGTAGTAGTAGTAGTAATAATAATAATAAAAAATTTATATGCCACCCATCTGACTGGGTTCCCCCAGACACTCTGGGAGGCTTCCAACAAATCAAAACACATGAAAAATCTTCCCTGGCATTGTCCATTCCACAAAACCCACACCTCCCCATTCATAGAATCATAGAATCCTAGAGTTGGAAGAGACCACAAGGGCCATCCAGTCCAACCCCCTGCCAAGCAGGAAACACCATCAAAGCATTCCTGACAGATGGCTGTCAAGCCTCTGCTTGAAGACCTCCAAAGAAGGAGATCCCCTCCCTCTCTGGGAACGCAAAGGTGTCTGTATTCTCCTGCTCTGGGGCTACAAAAGCAGCACAGCAAAGGCCCCCCCCCCGCCCCATGTCCCTTCCTGTCAAGCTGTTTCCACTGCACAACAGCAGCCTCCCACAGGGGCTCTGGTCTAAGGCGGCTTCTTGTTGTTTTTGGTGCGCTTTTGAGGGAGCTCAGAGAACCGTGTGTGTATGTGTGACGATGACATGCGCCTATGGCGGGAGGGCCGAGGTGGCGGCGGAGAGGCGACCCCAAGCTCCTCTTCTGTACATAACGCGGTGGGAGGGGGTGGGGAAGGCCGAGGGGCGTTTCGCCTGGCAGCTCCGCGGCACCTGCCCCCGCTTTTGGGCAGGAAGGGAGGCGGGTCTGGCGAGGAGCAAGTGAGGGACGGAGCGCAGGACTTGTGCTCTGAACTCAGGCGAGGGATGCCTGCAACAATGCCCGCACAACCTCAGACAACAGAAAGGACCCAGGTGCCTCTGGCTCCCGGAGTGCATCGGCAGCAGCCGCCCCGGCAGCGGCTTTCGCTTTTGCCCCGGGCCCGCCCCTCGCGGGTAATCTCCCAAACTAGGCGGAGGCGCCACTGCCTATTTTTAGAAAGAGGGCTTCCCCCTCACCCTCGCCCGCCGCCCCTGGCCCAGCCCGCAGCTGCCTTTACCTCATCATCGTCGCCTCGCATCAAATCCAGCCAGCAGGCGCCAAGGAGGGAAACTGCTGCTGTCTGCTGCTGCGCCTGCGCTGGCAGAAACGAGGGAGGACGCATGACAGAGCAGAGCAGCAGCGCCTGCCTCAGCCTCCTGAGGGCGGGCTGCCGGCCAGCTGGAGAAGTGGGCGGGCACAGGCGGGCCGGGAGCGTGGCGCGGTGGGCGCAGCTCAGGCGGGCCAGGAGCGCGGTGTGGCGTGGCGCCCCCACCATTCCGTGCCATTTCCGCGCCCTAGGAGCCGCCTAGTTGGCCTAAATGGCAGCTCCGGCCCTGCGCACAATGCGCCTCCTCCCCTCACTAGTATCCACCCCGGAGCCGCGGCAAAGGTGTAAAAGAGCCACATGCGGCTCCGGAGCCGCAGGTTGCAGACCCCTGGGCTATCGCATCGGAACACCCACTCACCTCTCCCTATATTTAGGGCTTGCGCTTGACCTTGCTATGCCGTTGTGTGTCGTCTGTCGTTGGGACAGGGGCATGGCAGGAATTTCCCCCATTTGGCTGATTGGCTGATGCCATTTGGGTTTCGCCTGCTGCATAGCAAATAGTCACAACTTGTAAGTTGCGGATAGGCTCTGGTTCAGGTGATTGGCGTGGCATGTGATGTGTCCACACCTATGCAAATGTAGGATATTCCGGTAAAGGAATCCAGGGACTCACTGGTTTGGCATTCCCCGAAAGGGGTTCGGCCCGCGCCCGAGTCCAGGGGACATCAGGTCGGCTGTTTGGTGATCTTCCATCAGCTGTGCCTGGTGTTCATCCTTTGGCTGTCCTATGAATGTGGCTCTGGGACAGCGCTGCCTGCAAGGGTGCAGGGAAGATAGTCGAACTAGAACCTATGCAACCACTCACTTGATTGTAATCAATAAAGTTGTGGCCTAAATTCTGCCAAAAACCAAACCAAATAACTGTCTCCTGTGTGAATTTATTTTGGGGAAAGGTAAAAGGTCTAAACACGGAAAAGCAGAAGTGTGGGAGAGCTTCACACTGCACACTGTGGAAAGCAGGACTCAAACCCTCCAACATTTATCTGATAAAAATAGGGATGTCCTATTCTATTATTATTATTATTATTATTATTAATACCTCACCTGTTTGACTGGGTTGCCCAAGCCACTCTGGGCATCCTCCAACATATATAAAAACATAACAAAACATTAAAAGGCTTCCCTAAACAGGGCTATCTTCAGATGTCTTCTAAAGGTTGTATATCGGTAGTTACTTATCTCCTTGGCTCAGGGATCACATATCTTCATACCCTTTGATGAAAATAGGGATGTCCTACAATACCTTCCAATGTTTATCTAATGAAAATAGGGACATCCTAAGAAAAACTTGAACATTCTGGGATCAAATGAGAAAGTGGGAAGGCTTCTGTAAATCCAAGACTATCCCTGGAAAATAGGGACACTTGGAGGGTCTGTGGACTAGATAAACCTTTGGTCTCATCCATCAGGACTCTTCTTGTGTGCTTAGAAGCACAGCCCCTCTCACAAAGAACAGATATCTTCCTACATAAACCAATCATTTCAGGTCTTGGACTCTTAATGTGTTCCCTATTGCCTTCATGTTGAGACCTCATTTTATGTGGTTACATATTTATTTATGTGCCCATAAACAGGTTTAATCGCCCTGTGGTTCAAAAGCTTCACATATTCCAACTACGGCAGCAGACTCCATTCACAATGTTTTTGTTTGTTTTCTATTTGTTTTTATTACTGCAGAGTACAAAATGAATGCAAACGGCATGAACATACAGATATAGCGTACATAAATTTCTACAGAAATGACTATTTTCTTCAAGCACCAGCATCCATTGTTGACTATATTGGCGGCACACACAGATAGATTGATTTCTTTAAGGTACCGTAAGTTAAGCTACTGAAACTCCTGAAGTAGGAGGGTGAAAAAATACAGCGGCAAATCAAATTCGTATGGATAAATAATTGAGTTCACTTCATTTTTTTTTATTTCAAGAGAAACTGCTGCTCTTTCTCTGCCAATTCATGAATGCATACCGGTAGGAAGCTGCTTTAGAGTCAAACAATGGTCCATCTAATTCAGTATTATTGACATTGACTGGCAGCAGCTCTCCAGGGTTTCATTCCCAACCCTACTTGGAGCTGCTGGGATTGAACCTGTGGCCTTCTGCATGCAGAGCCACCAAGCTATGGCTATTCCTCTTATGCAAACTTCCTCGCATTGCAAAATATTGCCTCTGTGACTTTCATATCTCTGCACAGCTGTAGGAGTTTTGCATATGTTTGAGGTTTGAAAATTCTGCACAAAAATAAAATAACTGTTACTACTCCTATTATTATTTAATAAGTTAAAACAGTATAATATTTTTTTAAGTACAGCCGTACCTTGGTTGACGAATGCCTTGTGACTTGAACATTTTGGCTCCCGAACGCCGCAAATCCGGAAGTGAGTTTTGCGAACTTTCTTTGGAACCCAAACATCTGTTTCAGATGTCGGCATTGTTTCTGGGCCAGTCGGAAGCCACACCTTGGTTTGTGAACGTTTTGGAAGTCAAACAGATTTCCGGAATGGATTCCGTTCATCAACCAAGGTATGACTATTTAAAACAAGTATTTAGATGAGGAAATGTGTAGGCTTGGTGTCTATAATGAGCCAAAAGAGGCAACTGGGATCATTGGGAAACTGGAAAGTGAGGGATGTTTGCAGTTAGAATTACACACTTATTTGGTTTTATTGCCATTTTCACGTCAGGGATTAAAATAATAATTCAGATCTCTTTTCACAATTTAGGATACCAAACATGTCACCTGTAGTGGTTTGTCAAGCAACTTACTCCTCAAATGGTTTTTTTCAGTATTGGAATATCTCACACCTAGATGTGGGGTCCCCCCCCCCAGAAGTGTGTGTGTGTGGGGTTTGAATTTGTGCTTAGTTGTTGATCTCTAGAGCTTTACTGACACCACCCTTGACAAACTGACAAAGTATCTTAGTTCATTGTAGAATGCAAAAAGCGGAGATGATTATGAAACTGTTTGGTACATGTTCATTCAGTGTGTTGGAAGAAACAGTGCTGCATCTCCAGCAACCCACGACTCACTCTGGGACAACCTGTAGAGAAGTCCGCTTACCTTTTTGGTGTGGCAGCATTATGGCCTGGCACAATGACACCTCGTCCTGCAATCCGTCATGTTCCTGTTCACTGGGGCTCTCCGGCTAGCAGGATAGTCAAAACGCTCACCTCACCGGTTGGACCCTAAATTCAGGCCTGCCCTCAAATTGGCCAATGAAGGTTGGTCTGGGAGGCAGATACCTCCCTGTGGGCAGGCCTAAAGGAGCACCCAGAAGAAGTATTATATAAACTTAACTATTACTTACCTGACTGGAACACTCTGATTAATAATAATATGCATGGAATGTTTGGGGTTGTGGTGGGGAAAGCGGGTTTATTTGTTTGATGTACTTAACAGAATGCAAAAATAAAATTATAAAGTTAGCAACTTTTTGTAAAGTTATAAAAAATAATGAGGCAGGCAGATGCACCTCACTAGGGAGGGCATTCCACAAAAGGGAACCATGACTAAGAAGGTTTTCATAGGTCAACAGTGTCTCTCTTGCCAATATATCCATCAAAGCTCTTCATGCATTTTAGAGCCCTCAAGAATTGAAAGTGGTCACTGGAGAGACAGAGCTATAATCTATGAAGGAAACTTCAGGAAACAAACACCTTATTTGACGTTGCTGTGATATTCTGTCTCCTTGCTAGACTGCCATTGTTTAAAATCTAGCCTTCCTCCATATGTGCATGGCATTGTTGTTTTTAAACCATTTCCTTACCTTCTCCTTTCTTCTTGGAATGCTTTAAGGGGACAGTGATTCAGAATGACTGTAATGTAATGGAAAAAAGAAGTTGCTTCAGCTTGCAAAATGTGTTCTTCTGAACTTGTACCCACTTACTCCTTAGCCTCATGTTTCATGGCACTTGTGCTAGAAGTAACTTGCCAACATTAGAAGGGGGTGGGAATCATCAGTGCAAAGCAGAATTGTACTTCGGAAATTACCTCAGATTGAACTGGAAACCAAGTCACGTTTGTCTTAAAACATTACCAAATCAAGTTTTAATGGGAAGAACAAAAGCTCAGTGTTAGAGCATCTGCTTTGCATGTAGAAAGTCCTGGATTAAATCACTGGCATCACCACAGGTAGCCTGAAACCTTGAAGAGCCACTTTCAGTCAGTGTAGACCAGTGGTGGGCAAACCACTTGGCCCTCCAGCTGTTTTGGGACTACAGTTCCCATCACCCCTGACCACTGGTCCTACTAGTTAGGGATGATGGGAGTTGTAGTCCAAAAACAGCTGGAGGGCCAAGTTTGGTCACCACTGGTGTAGACAATGCTGAACTGGATGGGCGAGTTTTCTATGTTCATATAATGGCATTAAGTGTTCATATAATGGCATTAAGTGAATGGTAGGGCAATTCATATCAACTGGCTATTTCCACTGAGTCTTTTAGCATGTTATTGATTTGAAGTGCTGCCTTCCATGCAGCCCTAGACTTTCAAGCTCTAGGTCAGGGATGAAACATTTGTGGCACACCAGACGTTGCAGGAATCCAGCTCATGGTCATGTTAACAAGGACTGATGGGAGTTGGAGTTCAATAGCATCTGGTTGGCCACAGATTCCCATCCATGTTTTAACACTTATTTTGGATTAAGTTCCACTTAGCTGTAATCTACACCAGGCATATGCCTGTTGTCTTTGTCCATGGAGTTTTTTTGGCAGGGATACTGGAGTGGCTTGCCAGTTCCTGCTCCAGGTGGATCACGTTTAGTCAAAACTCTCCACTATGACCTGTCCATCTGGGGTGGCCCTGCACGGCATAGCTCATAGTTTCTCTGAGTTATTCAAGCCCCTTTCTCCATGACAAGGCAGTGATCCATGGTGCTGGAGGAGACACTTGAGAGTCCCCTGGACTGCAAGAAGATCAAACCTATCCATTCTTAAGGAAATCAGCCCTCAGTGCTTACTGGAAGGACAGATCCTGAAGCTGAGGCTCCAATACTTTGGCCACCTCATGAGAAGAGAAGACCTGGAAAAGACCCTGATGTTGGGAAAGATTGAGGGCACAAGGAGAAGGGGATGACAGAGGACGAGATGGTTGGACAGTGTTCCTGAAGCTACTAACTTGAGTAGTCCTGAAACAATTTTGAACAAAACCAAATTGAGAACTGTACAGCCCTACCGAGTATCTTCCTGGTAGCACTTTTAGATAACAATTGTACACTAAAGTCTCCATATATGGCTTGGGACCTTTGTTTAAAGCTTTCCCAGCCTACTGGTTAATCCAACCATAGGATGAGGTTCCTTGTAGAACATTGGATATTTTAATGCTGTTTGAAATAAACAAAAAGAATTAGTTTCCACATGGGACTCAACTGTAGAAGAAGATAAAGATTTGGAATTAGAGAGCTCCTGTCCCTGACCAGGAGTCTCTGAAATTGCAAAACTAGCATGCATAAGGAGGTGAATGTATTTCAGCAAGCTTTGCTAGGTTTGATCCACAATACTGCATCCAGCAATAACTGTGTTCCCAAAGCCTATTTCTGAGGGTTTATGAAAATAAGACTTTAAATGGATGGTACATCAGCTACAAATATCAGCATGTTTAGAGGGGGAAAATAAGCTTCACTCTTTTATAGCAGGCTTTTTAGTTTATTAGAAATTCCAGGCATTACCGTTCACCTCAAGTGTAAAGGACTGTCTAAGGAGTTAAGGTTTTCGATTATGGTGTGGCCGCAAAGTACCTAGAAATAATTCAGTGATTCCAAGAGCAAAACTATTTCCTATTAACTTCAAATCCCTCCTCACAGCAGCTCAACCCTCCACTTCCCGCTGTATTGTTCATGGAAAGTTGAAGAGACGGGCACAAGCATCTAAAAATCCTGCGCGTTTGAATTAAGAAAATGCGTCTGCAATATTAAAATAAGCGTAATATGAATTTCTGCTGTGATATGATTGCAGAAATTGTCTCCATCAGGCCTGGTGCTTTGGGAGGAGAACCAGACTGATGCTATTCAGGTAGCTGTGCTGGGAAGCAAGCCTGCAGAATAGCAAGTCACTAAGTGTGAACAGCCCAGGTGGCATACCTGTCCAATTTAACTATTCCAAAATACAGACGAGCTTTTACGTTGGCCAGATTACATATGCTACCTTCCGCTGTTCTTGAAGGCCAATTCTCAAAAACACCATTCCAGAATCGACTCTGCCCCTGTGGAGTCGGTAATATGGAGACTGTATGACATGTACTCCTGTCTTGCCCCTTATATAAAGACTTGAGGGAAGAGATCGTCATGCCGCTTATACTCGCCATTCCGGGCCGCTCGCCTGAGGACATACTGTTTTTCCTCCTGGCAGACCAGACAACGGAGAAGGTAGCCAGATTTGTTGAGAGGGCCATGAAACTGAGGGCTGCCAGCTGAATAACAGTGCCCCCTCATAATTAAGATCTCATTTATTCTTGTTTTAATTGTGCCGAATCCCAATTCAGCTCATTTTATTGGTTATATAAGGTTTTTATCAGTATCTGTAATATGTGTCTTTCTGATGCAATGGCCTGTAGGCTATGCAAATAAAGTTTGTTGGTTATAAGTGTGAACAGGCAATTCGGGAGCAGCTCAGTCTGTACCTGAGCAACAGATTGCTGAGGGCGAGTAGCTAAGCCAGTCAGACGTTTAATAGGACCAGTTGTACGAATAATACTTCCTCTTTGCCTGAGTGGGTCCCAGGAGTGGGATACTCACACCCCCAGATCCTGACAGGGCAGTGCTCCATAGAGGTAGGGAGACCCACAAGCAGCTTCCTTTTTAATTAAGCCATTTGAGTTGCTACCTTCCACCCAGTCCTAGCTTTCTGAGCTTTAAGAAACATAGCTATGATGCACCAAGGCCGGACAAAGCAGTTATCCAACATGCTTTGCATTACGTGTGAACAAACCGCGTTTGGACTTAGCTTATGACATGACAGCTTGGGTGCCGTATAGTCTTCTGAATTTTTGGAGAAATCCCTACTCACACCTGAGCCAGAAAGTAAGTCACTTGAATGACACTGGCCCAGGTCCCACTGGATGGAAGTTAGTACGTGTCATGGGGAATGTACCTCGTTAATACTGCTTTGCCCACACCACCACTGAGTTCCTCATTATGCATGCTGAATGCAGCATTATTACTATTCTTTATTGAATTTATATACCGCCTTATACCCGGAGGTCTCAGGGCGGTTCGCGGAGCAAAATCAAAATATAAAACCACAAAATATATAATCAAAACAAAAACAACAACCCAATAACCCCCCCCCCCCAAAAAAAACCCCACATTTTAAAAGGGCACAAACAATTAGAAGTGGATGAAGTACTTGGTGTCTGGCACTGATTCTATGGGCTTTCCTTTCTCTTAGCTAATTGGCTGGCGTTTGTTGCCTCCATCAAACTGACCCTAGTTCTACTGCTTTACCCACGTAATGGTTGCTGTGGTCGCCTTCTCTGCAACTGCACCAGGCAGCTGAGAGCTACACTGCACAATTGGCCAGTCTAGTTAGTGGAGCTATTGATCATGCTGCTGTGAACCCCAATCTGTACCACAGCCCCAGAAAGTGGACACAGAGAGCGACATGACGCCACCCAGATATTGGTGCCGTACGCAGGCACGAAGAGGTAAACTAGGACAATGGAATAATCCGGAGCCATCTCTATCCTTATGGCACTTAATTTCTCTAACAGAGGCAGTCAAGACTCAATATTTCAAACATTTCTCCACACTGCATACCCTACAGAGCTATAGATGTGAAGGGCAAAGTGTGGTTTACATAAGTGCTCATGAACAAAGATAGCTCAGTTGGTAGAGCATGAGACTCTTAATCTCAGGGTTGTGGGTTTGAGTCCCAGGTTGGGCAAAAAGATCCCTGCATTGCAGGGGGTTGGAATGGATGACCCCCTTCCAATTCAACAATTCTATGATTCTATGACATGGGGCAACCTTTTTGCCAGCCATTTCTGAATGACTGGACTATGTTTTTTAAAGTAATATTGAAATCATTGAGCTCCTTCTTTGAATTGCAAACAAATATCAGCGTAAAGAAGAAAGATATTCTATTCAATAAATTACCTTTTTATGTAAGAAATAAGAGAAAGCATTCACTCTGGAAATTTGAACACTCTTTCCATTGCTTTATAGTACTGTTAAAATCCATTTTAAAATAATTGTCACAAGGAGCATTAAAAAAAAAGTTGAAATGTTCAGTAGTGCATGAGGAGATTATAATAGCTTGGAATAACAGAAAACAGGCACAAAAGGGGCAAAGCATATTTCTTGGTGGGCGAGCAGCATTTGACACATTAAGGTCTCTGAAAGAAAAATAACATTATATTTCCCACTAAAACTGCCATCATAAACACTATTTTTCTCTGAAACAAGTCATCTTTTTCACAGAGTGGCTCAATGAGACAACCCTCAGTGGTTGAGTCTTCTCCTTTTATTATGATTAGCTCTCTACAGAACAAAAATGTGAGAAGCCTAAAAAGTTGCTGTTTCATGCTGATTGGGCAAGGATGGAACCTGGCTTCTCTCCTCCTGCATGTGAGATGCTTCCCTTTTCTCCTCAGTGGATTGCCAATGGTCTGTTGGCATCTCGAAGAGGATGTTGGTAGCTGCAAAATGCATAGACTTTGTTGGCTCCAGAGCTGCAGCTGAACTAAAGAGCTACATAGATGATATTATATTAATGCACTTGTGTATGTTAATGAAAGGAATCCAGCAATAGGAGGGCAGCTGTGGGGTGAAATCCTTGTTTGATCGGGGCTCTCACTCCCCCGTTCCCCCTCTGGTACTGCCCACAGTGGAGGACTGTACCAGTATTCAAGTAACAGCCAGCTGCTATTCTGGTTGGCTTCTATACATTGGATGGGAAGTTTGCCATCTTGTCCTCAGGCTTAAGCAGCAAAATCTATTTTGATACTTAATCTCCATTAGTTATGTGACTTAAGTGCCCATGAATTTTAGGGTTGTTAGAAAAATCAGTGGACACCAGTGTCTTAGGCATATTGGTTTAAGTGTCCACAGAAAACAATTTTCTATTGAATAGTTGCACTGAAGTTTGCAGTTTTAGAAAGAGTTGAATTGTTCCTCCTCCAAAAGTCTGTGCAATGAAGCTCTTATCTCTGTTTATCTATTTCCCATGATGCCTTACTGATTGTGCTGAGAAAGATGCATAAAAATCACTGGAAATATATTAAAATTGGCTTATATGAAGATTATATTTCTAGCTTTAGAAATCTAGGCAAACATTTCTGACAAAATCAACCATTCTATATGGAGAATCTCTGGACCACAATTCAATACGAAATTATGATGAAGTCCCAGTGATTTAAAGGGGAATGAAGCCTCAACTACCTTCTGGACTGTAGGCACAGTCTAGACCCTTGACAAAGGTATCTTTTCAGCATTTTTTTTAAAATAAAAAAGAGTAAACAATGCTACAATAGCTTATGATTAACATATATGTTTTGCTTTGAAATGCAAGGATTTGGGAAAGGATTAGAAGTTTCCGAAACGACTTTTCACCTAGGAACGGAGGGAAATCACAGCAGCAATAAAGCTCAACTGCTAGTACTGAAACTTGATTGGATTTTCCATGGCGGGGTTCTTTCTGAGGCAGAAAGTTGAAAATGTGTATCTACAAAGCCAGAGAGAGGGAGCCTCACCCATTAAATAAAACTATAATAAGCTGTGATGTAAATTCAATGTACTGCTTGGGAGTAAATAAAAAAAGTCTGGGAATAATAAAAATAATAAAAAGATCCGGAGGTGCAACACATTCATGAGAGAGGGAGGGAGGGAGGAACCCTTATGAGAGCTAGTAAAAAAGAGATGGAAAGCAGTATAAGCAGCAGGAAACAGCATGTGGCTATTTTAGTGCTGCCTTTTCATAGCATTCTAGCCCCACCTCCCATTTCCCCAAGACTATATGTAAGACTAATATGCAGAGGATCTGTTATTTTCATTAAGCTTAGCATTCTTTTCTTGAGAGCCAGTGTGGTGTAGTGGTAAAGAGCGGTAGACTTGTAATCTGGGGAACCGGCTTCGCGTCTCCGCTCCTCCACATGCAGCTGCTGGGTGACCTTGGGCTAGTCACACTTCTCTGAAGTCTCTCAGCCCCACTCATCTCACAGAGTGTTTGTTGTGGGGGAGGAAGGGAAAGGAGAATGTTAGCAGCTTTGAGACTCCTTCGGGTAGCGAAAAGAGGGATATCAAATCCAAACTCTTCTTCTTCTTCTTGTTTACGACTTCATGAAGGTTTGTGTGTGCCTGTCACTTCGATAGAATCCATGGTTATTTGAAACTATGGTAAATGAACTTGGGTCTAGAAACCAAGCCTTTTCAGGAATGATTGAGAGAGTTGGGTATGTTTAGGCTGGATAACAGGAGATGTGAAAGCCACCTTCAAATATCCAAAGGGCTACCACATGGAAGATGGAGCAAGCTTGTTTTCTCCTGCTCTGGAGGATAGGACCTGAACCAGTGGATCCAGGTTACTTTCCCTTCTACACGAGTGCTGTTTCTCTTTTTATTTTCATCTCTTTTATCTATGTCTCTACGTGTCTAGTGCACAGTGCCAGATTTATTATAAGCTAAAAAAAGCTATAGCTTAGGGCCCCAGTCTCTTGGGGGCCTCATATTTTTTTAAAGGAAAACAACTACTGGGTGTACATTTCCAAAATATAACATAAAAACAAATAAAATAAAACCTATGTACAGTATTTTGTGTTGTGTAGGCTCCTATGGTGTAGTAAGTAATGGGCCCTGCCTGCTAGCCTGCTCCCTAAAATATCACTGGTTTGCTCATTTCTATATCAATTACTTTGATAAAATACATATTTTGTTATGTGCAAATGGCTTTAGATACCTACAATGGTGCCCCGCTAAACGAAACTAATTTGTTCTACGAGTTTTTTCGTAGAGCGAATTATTCGTCTAGCGAAGCGGCAATGGAGCGCTGAGGTTTTCGCGCTAATTTTTTTTTTTTCGTCTTGCGAAGCAGTCCCATTGACTTTTTCGTCTTGCGGGGCAGCTTCTGCTAGACGAATGTCATTCGTCTAGCAAGTTTTTCGTCTAGCGAGGCATTTGTCTAGCGGGGCACCACTGTATTAGGTCCATAAATTACCATATAGCATATATTCAACACAAAAACAGGGACAATTTGTTGTTGACAAAGGACAGCTGGACATATAAAGGGCCCCATATCTTCAGTAGCTTAGGGCCTCATCAAACCTAAATCCGGTCCTGTTAGTGCACATATAATTATGCACTTTTTAACTTTCAATTTTAAAAAATACAAGAAAGGAGATTCCGACTAAGCATCAGGAAGAACTTTCTGGCCATGAGAGCTGTTCAGCAGTGGATCCAATTCCTGGAATAGCCAGGCTAGCTTCCCGGTGAAGTAATGACCCTCTAAGTATGAGCTATTAAGGTAACAAAAGAAGTGGCTCTCTTCCAGGCCCGGGGAAGGAACATGTGAGGCTACATCTCACTTCTTTCTTAACAATAGTCAGAGGCTGGGAATGCACAATCTGCACCAGAGAAAATTGATGTAACAGACAAAGGGATATTTTGCTCACCTCTCATTAGTTCCAAATAACTAAGTTTGGGCTTAGTTATTTATCTGTAAACTGGAAATAATAATTGCCTTCCTTGTAGAGGTATGTCTTGAAGATCAAATGAAATTTTTGAAGCAACAGGCACAGTTATATTTCACAAGTCATTTAATGATAACAATTCAAGATTTATGTTGAACAGGCTATTTATAATACATTTAGTTTATGCTTGATTAGTACAGTAATAGGATCTCAGATAGTACGCTGTTTAATTTTAAGTTAATAGTTAACAAAAAAACATGAGGAAGGTTGATGGAGAAAACTGAGAATTATATATGTACATTGGGGTGATTCTAAATGTAGAAGAGTTTTATATTAACGTGTGCCATCTATATATCAGTAGATTTGAACTTGTAAGACATGCCCCCCCCTTCATTAATTCTCTATATGTAGGACATTTTTTTCACAGTATCTATAACAATTATGTGGGTCCAATTTTCTGTGATGGTGAGAGTTCACTGATCTGTTATCATAGGTCCAGAGCTGGTGAATATAATGTCATAGCTGCATAGAGAGAAAAGATACTTGGACAGAATTGCTATGTGAGCAATTCCAAGAAACCAGGCAATTCCTGTTTCAAACTGTGCTGTATATTTTAGAAAGAAGGTGATATTTTCTCAGGGGATGAAAAGTCTACTACAATGAAAAAGTCCAGTAGCTTACTTTTTCCTATACTGTATTAAGACTCTGTGCCTTTTCTGTGTGAAGATTTTTTTTTAACTTTAGTTTTTATTCATTGGACCTTAGTTGGCCAACTAGTGTCTCATCCAGACTTTCTTTTGTGCCATGTTTCTAGCTACAGGTCTGAGCTTTAAAGCTCCATGTCTAAGCAGGGTTTTATTTTTTGGTCCTGGCACTTTTGCCAGGAAAAACTGTGTTTTACCGCTGAATTGGAGCAAATGGCAATCTTTTTCTATGGACTGCTGTTCACTGTGATTCAGTGAAGAAATGCGGGTTTTCTTGGGGAACATACTGGGACAAAAGTGAAACAAAACTGCTCAGACACAGAGCTTTAAAGCACAGCCCTGTGCCTGGAAAGTGCAGCGCAAAAGGAAATTTGGATGAAAACTAAATTAATGTACTCAGGAATCAGAAAGCTCCTCTCCATAAATATGTGTGTGCAGCTGTACTTGTAGACAGTCAGATAATCTCTACAGATTTAAACAACCAACCTGCTCACTCCTCTGTCCATTTAGTGTTGTAGTAAGGAAGAGAGAAGAACAGATTTTCGAGTTTTGCTTTTGGAGAAGAAAATTACACAGAGTAGTAATGCTACATAAATGCCTTTCTGCAACATTCATATACTGCAGCAGTACATGGGGAGGCAAGAACAAGGTAATATTAGAAATCCTTATATTACGACTGCATGACTTGAGATTTGTGTGTCAATGGCCTCTAATTCATGAATAGCTTCAGGTGATTGAGAAAATATACTCACCGAAGATTGTCATGCACAGTGTTCCTGATCACATCATAAACCATCTCGAACAGGATCATCAGTCTGAACATTCCATTACAGAAATAACTTTTCGTAAATAAAAAAAAGGAAGTCATTTGAGTGCTTAGAATCCGACTCCTCAGCCTTGAAGACATGAGTATTTTAAAGCTTAACCTTTAAGCTCAATTATCTGTTAAATGAAAAACAGTGATGTTCAGGAACAGATATCTGAAGAGAATGCCAACCCCCCTCCCAATAATAAAATAATGATCTGACATTTTTATACTTTCAGCATTGCATATCCTAAAATCTTCTCTCAGATTTCTTTAAGATCCAATGCTGAACACAGGAAGTTAATGTTGCTAGTACATAAAACTCCTATTAAGAGACTTCTGTAACTGTAAGTTCTATAAAACTGACCTGTTTATTTTATTGGCCCATGGTTGATGGATTAATGTCTTGGGATTCTCCTAGGAGGTATCTGCCTGGGATCTGTACTTTGATCAGAAGCCTAACTTATGCATGTTTATGGGCTTGGTGCAGGAGCGGAGGAAGGGGGAGCGGTGGGGGCGGTATGCCCCGTGTGTCACCACTGAGGGGGGTGACAAAATGCTAGACAGCACTCACCACGGGGCCTGCAGCAAACCTGAGCCATGCATCTCTCCTGGGAGTGATGCAGTGGCTTGGTGCACTCAGTGGAATCAATGGGCTCCACTGCCATATTACAAATTGCTTTTGCAAATCATCTCCACTCCGAAATAAGCTTCTTGTTGACATAGAGAGTCTTGTTTATGAAGATTAAGTCTAAATATGCTAGCTTTTCTCCTAGGAGCTAAAGATGGCATATATGGTTCCCCCCACCCCACCAACCTCACCATTTTATCATCACACCATGTGAAGTACATTAGGCTAAGTGAAAATGCTTGGCCCAAGATCCACACATTGAGCTTCGTGGTTGAGTGGGGATTTCAAGGCTGGACCAAAAATTTTGGGTAGTTTCCCAAAATACCCCCATTGCTAAAACAAAGACTGATTTCCTATTGCATTTCTAAGGAGGGGAGAAATGTCTGTGAATTTTCCATGTGCAAATGGAAATTGTAAGATGTTGGGGAGCTATACATTTCTCTTCACCACTTAGTAGAGCATAAGAGATGGTGCATTCCAGATGACCAAATACCTCAGCAAAAATTTCCTCCATTTTTATTATCTGGTCAAATGGAATTTTACCACCAATCAGGTGCAGACATGTAGTAAAATTGCCATTTTTAACCATCCAGTTAATTGTCTTATTATCCTACAACCTATCCATTCTCAAGGAAATCGGCACTGAGTGCTCACTAGAAGGACAGATCCTGAAGTTGAGGCTCCAGTACTTTGGCCACCTCATGAGAAGAGAAGACTCCCTGGAAAAGACCCTGATGTTGGGAAAGATGGAGGGCACAAGGAGAAGGGGACAACAGAGGATGAGATGGTTGGACAGTGTTCTCGAAGCTACTAACATGAGTTTGGCCAAACTGCGGGAGGCAGTGAAGGATAGGCGTGCCTGGCGTGCTCTGGTCCATGGGGTCATGAAGAGTCGGACACGACTGAACGACTGAGCAACAACAACATCCTACAATTGCACAAACCACTGTGGGAAGTTACCATTTGATGAATGAATGCCTGGAATTATGTGTGGATAAGTTAACTAAGGCATTTTGTGATGATATCCAAAGTTTATTATTTGCATATTCCCTGATAAGTCTTTGTATCTTTAGTCAAATAAGCCTTTGAGGTCTGTGAATATCAAGCATAGATATTCAGCACACAGCATTAAGCTGGCTTTTGACAAATCTGCTATTTCAGCCTTAGTCCTGACATTGTGTTTATGCTCTGGTTTGCCAATATCCTGAGGTCCAGTATGGTGACAAAGAATGTAGTTTCCATTTGTTTGCTTCTAGGCACTAGCCTGTCTTGGATGACCATGCTAAATCAAACCTTGGCTTGGCAAGAACTCACAACTGTGCAGGCCCCTGGAGATGAGCCTGCAGTCACTTTGCTCCTCCTTGGTTTTTCTTGTTTCTGCACAGAGCTTAGGTAAACCAAGGTTTGTCTTGGTGTGTGGTCTGAGCAGGGATTTGTGGTTAAGCTCTCTCCTCCATAACCATTAGCTGCAGCCATCTGCAGTCTTAACTAACCCAAGGTTAAGCAAACCAGGCCCCAGTGAGTCAACATGTCCATCTTGTGATTTCAAAGATACAGCCCAACTTATAAAATGATAGCAATCAGATGTTCAAATGATTATATCTCAAGCCAATCATTAATTTTTTTGTTTACGGAATTATAAGTTCACTGTGTACTGATGCTCTTTTTAATATTTACTCATTGGATCTAAATATTACAGAGCATAATAATACAATAATAACACACCCCATTGCACAATACTTCATTGTTCTTTTTCTTTCTGAAAATGCAGCTACTTGTTTGTAAATGTGTGAAAGAACTGAATATTTTCTCCTGTCTTTTGTATTTTTACCAAACGGATGAAAAGAAGCTCTGCATTGTTTGCATTATACAATAGCCATAGTAAGTTTAAGCCTTGGGTGTTAACTCAAGTAGCAGATAGAACAGTGCATACAGATAATACTGGAAGGAGAATAGTGGCCATGCAGCTTGATTCTCAGCGCACTGTTAAGTTTATGTCCTAATCCTAAAATTTCCTTTATTGGAAAATAATAGTTTGAGATGAGGCATCTTGAACCTCTGCACCTAAATTTAGGGCCGGTTCTTACATTATGCAAGTGTTGATTCTGCCCATGACGCTTCAGAAACATCAAACCATCTGGTGGGGATGATGAGGGGAACACAGCTCAGCTCATTTTCACGCTAGTTTCCAGGGAGTTGATGCTGGGGTGGGGATACTGCTCTAGGGTAGGCTCCTACCAATTTGTCCCAAGATGTCTGGTTTTTGGTGCTTCAAGAACTTGTGTCAAAGGAAAAAACAACAACTACCAGACTTTTAGAAGACATCTGAATGCAGCCCTGTTTAGGGAAGCTTTTAATATCTGAAGGACTATTGTATTTTAATATTGTGTTGGAAGCCGCCCAGAGTGGCTGGGGCATATATTATTATTATTATTATTATTATTATTATTATTATTATTATTATTATTATTATTATTATTATTATTATTATGGCACTGCTGTACAGTGGCTCCCCCCTGACTGCTATGCATACAAACATACATAATGTTATTTGTATGGTGCCTTTCCATATTTTAAACCATGCTCAAGGAAGCTTACAACATGGTGAAAAAAATCACATAATTGCAAACATAACAAAAGCAGTCATGAACAATAAATAAAACATCAAAAAGTACACAGCCAGGTTGAACAACTTCCATAGAAATAATGATAAGATCTAAAATAAAGATACTATTTTTTAAAATCAAAAATAGCAACAACCCGCTTCCCCCCCAAAAAAACACCCCCTCAACAACCTACCCTTTGTAAACTATGCTAATTTGAAATTAGTTTGGGAACATTGGACTGTGTTGCAAACTTGCTTACTAAACCCAAGCTGATATTTCAGGTGCATCCACATAAAAACTAACAAACGCTACTGCCACATATTAAACTGCACTGTCACAGAGCAGGCTGTAGCCTAGTCTTGGAAGTGCTAGTCTTGAACGTGTGGGTGGTTTTCTACATGAGGGAGCACACATCCCATCATTTAATGCCTCCACTTACACTTTGAAGTGGCTGCTGATTGCATCTTCTGTGCCTCTCAGTGTTATTTTGGTGCATGTGAATTACAGTATGGGACTGGGAGCAGTCATCACCATCATCTTTAAACATCTAAGCTCTGGTCTGCGAGTTTGCTCCTTGCTGCCCTTTTTGAGTTTTCTTGAGGCATTGCTAGGCTGTTTTTGTGGGAATTTGAACCCTGGTGGTGAATACCCACTGGGCTTGCTCAAGAAAGCAAAGAGATTCACGATGGGTTGCTTACTAGGCTTCAGCTGAAAAGCCGCACTCCAAGCAGTCAATGCTCATATATTTTTACAAGGAAAGCAGATATTTTTGCCCCCTTACAGCCTAACCTGGGTCAGGAGAAAGGATGTAAATAGCTTGATTTCTTCCATCTCAACCCAAGAAGTTTCTTCAATGTTTATGTTAAGGATTCCCTTGGTTTTGCAAGAGTAAACCTGCTTTGGGTGTTTATATTTTATTAAGAACAGCCACCCCCAACCCCTTTCAAGCATGCTTTATAAAAAGCACACATTTTCGTATTCATTTTGCATCAGCAATGTTCTTTGCACACAACTGAGTGACTGGCTTGACAGTTTGGTGTTTCATTACCCAGAGCGGAACATATTTTTTTTTACTCTGCTTTCCTTCTCAGAGACACCAATGGTAAAATACGAGCCATACAAAGTAATTGAGTTAACCATCTGTGCTTAGCATTTGGGCTTGGCAGCTCTGCCAATCCTAAAGACAGGTCTTGTGGACACCACACTGTAAAAGTAATTCCGATGGCTCATTCAGTTACTGTGGCTTGTTTCCACTTCATTCAGTGATGCAAGATTGAGATGCAGTTCAGATTTTTTAAACTCAGAATGTGGTTGCCACTGAAAAACCACGGATTCATAGTTAGCTCCAGTGCAGTCACATGATGGTGGTGAGTGGAACAGCTGACCACAAGAAATCAGTTTGACAGCTCTTATGTGTATATACTTAGTTCCTGGGTCAAAGTCTACTTGAAGAGGGAAGGGGGAAGCCCATGTGGGTCTGGAGACAGAGAGGTAAGCACACACACACACACACACACACACACACAATAAAACATCAAACATTAAAAAACCTCCCTCTACAGGGCTGCCTTCAGATGTCTTCCAAAGCTTGTATAGTTACATATCTCCTTGTCTTGGGAGTTGAGTGGCAATACCCTGAACTCCCTGTGGAAAATAAATGACACATGACACAATATATAAGGTTAATGGGCAGAAACTTTATTGGTTACAGGTGTTGAGTGGTATTGGCTTAGGCATTGGATCTAACCGACTATATCTGACCCCAGCCCGTGTGCTGGGAGTCTGGGAAGGGTAAACCAGCAGTAAAGGGAGTCCTGCTGATGCACATCAACTAGGAACTCCCCCTGGGGTCACCGATAGGGGGCGTGCCTTAGGCCCTAATCTCCCTAGGCTTCGGACAGCCCCCCCGAATCCTTTAACGGAATACCCATCAAATTGCGGGGCAGGTGATGGCGCAACCTCCCTTCTTCATTTCTACAGAAATATTCCAATGCCTAAACCAAGAGTTTTGATGAATTGTTATGAGGTAGGCGAAAAACCACATGGCTGTTGCCAATTTGCCAAGTGGAAAAAATTCCTACCAGGCCCCTCAATGGTGACCAATTGAGGTCCATAGCAAGGTCAGAAAAAGAAAACCTTAAAGGGCTGGTGGGTGGGGAAAACCGGAGCAGCTGAAAGTGGGGAAACAGGAGGAATTCCCAGCTGCGCCCTGCTTAAATAGGGCAGGCCACACCCCCAGGCCATCCAGATTGGTTGGGCTGGCAAGTGACACAGCCGGGATTCCCCCTATCATGCAGGGGCTGGGCACCCAGCCCCTGTGCACGTGGCAAGGCCGTAACTGCCCGCAACACCACCTCCTCTCAAGGCGGAAGTGGCTTTGCAAAACTTCACATCCTCCAACATCTCTCCAATGAAAATAGGGACTTCTTAAGGAAAAGTGGGACATTCCAGGATCAAATCAGAAACTGAGATGGCTTCTGTAAATCTGGGACTGTCCCTGGAAAACAGGAACACTTGGAGGGTCTGTCTCTGTCTACTTTGCTTAAAATATTAAACAATTTGTAACGAATGTGTAATGAATAAGATGTGTAATGCCCAATCTTTTCAGGGCAGAAACCTACAATGGAATGTTCTACCATTTCATTTTCAGGCCTTTCCAGATGTTCCAGAAGCTTACTTTTACTTCTTTTAAGAAGAAGCCTGCTTCTGTTCTGTCACCTATGGTACTACTTACCAGTACTTGTTTGGCGAATACTGTTTGGGCTAATAATTGCCTAATCAAATGTGTGTTTGCAATGCAAGAAGAGCCTGCTGGATCAGGCCAGTGGCCCATCTAGTCCAGCATCCTGTTTTCACAGTGGAGAACGAGATGCCGGTAGGAAGCCTGCAAGCAGGACCCAACCACAAGAGCACTTTCTTCTCCTGTGGTTTCCAGCTACTGGTATTCAGAAGCATTACTGCCCCAAACCATAGATACAAATCATAGGCTCTTGCAGCCAAGGTCATGTAAATTAAATTAATTGCTTCCATTTGTATACGTGACAGGTATATATGTGTGTTTATTATGAAAAAAGCAAATGAATGTACCTTAAGAATAGTTACTGACTGACTTCGCTTGATTCAGAGCTTCTGGCCTGGAAAATCATATATGGTTATTAGAATTGTGGTTGCCTGGTAACACTTACTGAACATAAGCAGCTGTTACCAGCTTATTGGAGTCATTTTGAAGGTTTTCTCTCTCTCACTTTCAGGCCTGAAGGAGAAAGGCTTTCTCTTATCAAGCAGTGGTTGACAGTTGGGGAAAATACGAAGCACGAGCTTTATGTACTTTGAAGAACTTTGCTGCTGCCTGTTCCCATGACCAACCATGGCTGAAGACTTCAGGCAACTGTGAGCTTCTTCTAGGATACAAAGAAGGGAAGGGTTGAATGACTGCCTAATAACAATGGAGTCCTTCTTCCTGACATCAAGCCAAGGTACTGGGAACAAGGATAGGAGATTCAGCTTCTTGCAGATGGTTGCATAGGACCTACTTTGTAAATACAAAGAGCTTAGATAGCCACCTTGGCAGTAGTCGGTGCAGTGACAGAATATAATTTTTGTTCAGTCGTTCAGTCGTGTCCGACTCTTCGTGACCCCATGGACCAGAGCACGCCAGGCACGCCTATCATTCACTGCCTCCCGCAGTTTGGCCAAACTCATGTTAGTAGCTTCGAGAATACTGTCCAACCATCTCATCCTTTGTCGTCCCCTTCTCCTTGTGCCCTCCATTTTTCCCAACATCAGGGTCTTTTCCAGGGAGTCTTCTCTTCTCATGAGGTGGCCAAAGTACTGGAGCCTCAACTTCAGGATCTGTCCTTCTAGTGAGCACTCAGGGCCGATTTCCTTGAGAATGGATAGGTTTGATCTTCTTGCAATCCATGGGACTCTCAAGAGTCTCCTCCAGCACCATAATTCAAAAGCATCAATTCTTCGGCGATCAGCCTTCTTGATGGTCCAGCTCTCACTTCCGTACATTACTACTGGGAAAACCATAGCTTTAACTATACGGACCTTTGTTGGCAAGGTGATGTCTTTGCTTTTTAAGATGCTGTCTAGATTTGTCATTGCTTTTCTCCCAAGAAGCAGGCGTCTTCTAATTTCGTGACTGCTGTCACCATCTGCAGTGATCATGGAACCCAAGAAAGTGAAATCTCTCACTGCCTCCATTTCTTCCCCTTCTATTTGCCAGGAGGTGATGGGACCAGTGGCCATGATCTTAGTTTTTTTGATGTTGAGCTTCAGACCATATTTTGCGCTCTCCTCTTTCACCCTCATTAAAAGGTTCTTTAATTCCTCCTCACTTTCTGCCATCAAGGTTGTATCATCAGCATATCTGAGGTTGTTGATATTTTTTCCGGCAATCTTAATTCCGATTTGGGATTCATCCAGCCCAGCCTTTCGCATGATGAATTCTGCATATAAGTTAAATAAGCAGGGAGACAATATACAGCCTTGTCGTACTCCTTTCCCAATTTTGAACCAATCAGTTATTCCATATCCAGTTCTAACTGTAGCTTCTTGTCCCAAATAGAGATTTCTCAGGAGACAGATGAGGTGATCCGGCACTCCCATTTCTTTAAGAACTTTCCATAGTTTGCTGTGGTCGACACAGTCAAATGCTTTTGCGTAGTCAATGAAGCAGAAGTAGATGTTTTTCTGGAACTCTCTAGCTTTCTCCATAATCCAGCGCATGTTTGCAATTTGGTCTCTGGTTCCTCTGCCCCTTCGAAATCCAGCTTGCACTTCTGGGAGCTCTCGGTCCACGTACTGCTTAAGCCTGCCTTGTAGAATTTTAAGCATAACCTTGCTAGAGTGTGAAATGAGTGCAATTGTGCGGTAGTTAGAGCATTCTTTGGCACTGCCCTTCTTTGGGATTGGGATGTAAACTGATCTTCTCCAATCCTCTGGCCACTGCTGAGTTTTCCAAACTTGTTGGCATATTGAGTGTAGCACCTTAACAGCATCATCTTTTAGGATTTTAAATAGTTCAGCTGGAATATCATCACTTCCACTGGCCTTGTTGTTAGCAAGGCTTTCTAAGGCCCATTTGACTTCACTCTCCAGGATGTCTGGCTCAAGGTCAGCAACCACACTACCTGGGGTGCATGAGACCTCTATATCTTTCTGGTATAGTTCCTCTGTGTATTCTTGCCACCTCTTCTTGATGTCTTCTGCTTCTGTTAGGTCCTTTCCACTTTTGTCCTTAATTGTGGTAATCTTTGTACGAAATGTTCCTTTCATATCTCCAATTTTCTTGAACAGATCTCTGGTTTTTCCCATTCTGTTATTTTCCTCTATTTCTTTGCATTGCTCGTTTAGAAAGGCCCTCTTGTCTCTCCTTGCTATTCTTTGGAAATCTGCATTCAATTTCCTGTATCTTTCACTATCTCCCTCGCATTTTGCTTGCCTTCTCTCCCCCGCTATTTTTAAGGCCTCATTGGACAGCCACTTTGCTTTCTTGCATTTCTTTTTCATTGGGATGGTTTTCGTTGCTGCCTCCTGTATAATGTTACGAGCCTCCATCCACAGTTCTTCAGGCACTCTATCCACCAAATCTAAGTCCTTAAACCTGTTTTTCACTTCAACTGTGTATTCATAAGGAATTTGATTTAGATTGTATCTTACTGGCCCAGTGGTTTTTCCTACTTTCTTCAGTTTAAGCTGGAATTTTGCTATAAGAAATATTTTGCTATAAGAATATAATTAATGCTCTCTAATCATTTATGGGAGAAGAAAATGTCACCTAGGGTGCAACAGAGAGGGCCATCACAGGATCTGCAAAGAGCCATTAAAAAGCAATAAACAAACAAACAAATAATGAACATCTAGGAAATCATCCCCACCACCAATCCTTTTGATGCCAAATGTTTTTGGAAGACAAAACACGGTGTCACCTTAATAATAATTGATAATCACAGTTATGGCTTTCCAGTAATGACTCATTCAGCAAATATCAGGGTTGTGGATAGTAATTTGCCATCTATTGGATAGGTAGCTGGAGTTAAAACTGGATATATATTCATTCCCTCCCCACCCCCCAGTGATGGAACCATAACAGTCTGCATTATGTGGGTGTGGGGAATATAAAACACTTAAATTAAAGGCAATTATTACTGTGTGCATGCAGGCCACCTAATCTCCCTTGGGGGAAAATTAAGTGCCATAAGAATATATTAAACATGATTAACAACTGTGGGATCTGGGCTCACCATACTAAGCTGAAGACCTAAAACAGAGCATAATTAGCAAGAGCAAACTCTGGCAAACTCCCAAGAGTGTGCTGTGCCATGACAGAAAAGATTTTGGAAAACATTAAGAGCAGCATATAAATTGGAATTGCAGACAGTGTTTGAAAGGAAATTGGATAAATATGGAGGCAGAGTTTTATTTGCAAACAAATTGCTTTCCACTGGCCATAACACATCCCTTGACAGAGATCTTCAATTAAATAGTCAAAGCAACCAATGCAGTGGCCTGCATTTTTACATATGAATCTGCACTCCCCCCCCCACTTATTCATAAATATATCTCCAACTGCAAGAATATCCAGATTAGGACATGCTTACCCTGGATTGCTCCAGTAGCACCCTATCATGGGATGTGGGTGTGTTATAACGACCTGCCTAAAGCCTTGCCTGGGCAAAGGAAGACAAGTGACCCAGTTGAGCCGTGAAATGAATTGGTGAGAGGATGAGACAGCTTGTTGCTCTCCATCTAATCCAGCACCATCTTTTCCACAGCACCCAACGAGAAACCTACAGGGGTTCATAAAGGCAACAGCTCCGAATGGTCGCCCTCCAGAAACTGGAAATTAGTGGCTTACACAATCTCTGAAATGTTGATGCTACATATAACCATCACAATTAGTAGCCATTGATAGACCTATGTCCTACAACTATAGCTGATCACCCTTTAAAGCCATCTTAGCTACTGGTGGCCATCTCTGCATCTTGTGATTCCATTATACGGCATACCTATGAGCTGAGAATAATATAAAGTAGCCCTTCAGTGAGACAGACAGCTGCCTGATTGATCTTTAATGACAACCACTTAACTGGGAGTAAAGCCCATTCACCATTGTGATGCTTAGGTTGGCTACATTGCAGTGAGGCAAGCCTATCTTGGTGTCTGTGAACTACCTCTAGCCAGCTGAAATGAAAATGGTGCTTCAGTACCAGGTCTGGCAATATTGGTTCATATAGATCACTGCATTGACTTTATGGATATGAAAACCTAGCTCTGATCTTGACACTGGTACATTAGTACAGGCTGTGATGTTAAAGTAGTGCAGACATAATTGTGACCCATCCTGGCTACTTTCCAGCTTGTAGGGTAAGTGCCAAGAATAGACAAATATTTCTCAAAATAGCCCCAAATGTCATGTGTGCAGGCCCATGTGCTCAAAAGGACTTCAGCACAGTTCTGCCCGTTTATGTGGTGCGTACCGTCAAAGGATGAAATCCAGGGTCAAAATTCAAAGCATTAAGGAAGGCTATTCACCAGTGACCATGCTGTTCATGGTAAATAAATGTTAAGTGGTCCATTAGCTCAGTCCTGCAGAGATTCAGCAGGAGTCTTGTTTTAAATGTTTGCTGAAAACTTATGTTATGTTGCCAGGGTAATGTAGACACAAAGAAAAAAAGTATGTGTTTATAATTTTTATGTGTTTTTTAAATTGTTTGTATAGTTGCTGTAAACCTCTTGGACCTTTTTAAATGAAATTGTGATATTTAAGTACTTTTGTAAGTGAATGAATGAATGAATGGAATAAATAAGAATAAGAAACAGTAGTTTCAGCAGACAGTTGGAGTCATTGGAGTCACCAGTTTTTTGGAAACTGGGAGCACACTTGCAAAACTTAAAAAGTGTTGTGGGCTCCCCTCACATGCCACACACTTGCCACTGATTTTTGAAGACACACCTGTTCGCAATGACATTCCCTTGATCCCTCTGCCCGAGTTTCCTGTTTAAATTGCTGTGCCATTTTTTATTTTATTGCATATTTTAATTATGGATGTTGAATTATGGATGTTTATGTAACTGGTTTTTTATACTTTTTATACTTTGCAAATAAAGCCTATTTTGACATTACACGGTATAACAGCAGCAGCAACAACAACAACAAAGCAAATGCCACAACCTATTCAATCGCCAACAACAGAATGCTTCTTTCAAGCCTGGTTTCAGTGGGGGGAGGGGAAGGGAACCTATGGGGTCACATGACCCCTGGTGTACTTCACATGGCAGAAAGGTACTGTAGGCAAACTGACTTTCCGATAGTGATCTAAAAGCTTCAAGAATGACCCAAACACCACTTAAGCAAACTTTATTTTTGCTGAGTTAAAAACACAACTGATTTATTGAGAAAGCTAAAATCCAAATTTAACACAAGGATGAAAGACAAAAGAAGTCTACACATTTATTAAGAATTTGAATAATTTTGTCATGAATTACCCTTCAGTCAATGATTGTCTCTTTAATGGTGATCTCATTGACAAGAGTTCGGTTAATGCCACACAATGATATGCTCATGTTCTCATGAGAACACTTTCCTTAACAGGTGCATGAGGATGGAGGTCAGCGGGCAAAAACAGTAGAAGCAGTGACATTCTGTGCATATAAATTAATATGAGCTATTAGTTTTAAATGAAGTGGAAAAATGCTTGAGCAATCAGAAGGCAGACACAGGTGACAGCCTTTAAATACTGACATCCTTGTCCAGTTTCATAGTTCATCTTTAGCCTATATTTGATTGTGGCATACATTTACAGGTACTTTTTGATAGAATTAGCTTGGTGGTATAACTGAAATGGTAATACCCCTCCCCACTCCCTCACTATATATAAGGGTCTGGTGACTTCTGTTTCAGTGTATCTGAAGAAGTGTGCATGCACACGAAAGCTCATACCAAGAACAAACTTACCGTAGTTGGTCTCTAAGGTGCTACTGGAAGGATTTTTTAAATTTTTTATTCTGTTTTGAAATGGCCAGGGGTACCTTTACCTTTACCTATAACTGAAATGCTCCAGGAATGAATACCCTAATTTTGTTAAATTCCAGGGTTTATTAGCTGTAAACATTTTGTGTGTCGCTAATTATAAGCATAATGTGTGAGGTTGCCTTCACACTACTTTCATAAATTCCTTGGGTCAAGGTGGTGACAGATTTTCAGCATGAAGGAATTATTTTGTTGTGAATAGCTTCCCAAAATATATCTGTGTGATCTCAATATGCATACATGCTAGGACAGAGACATTATGATCAAGAAGACATTGTTGACTGGCATTTGAGACAGAGCAGAATAGCAGAGAAATGACTTTAGTTGTTTGGAATGGGTCAGATAGGATGGGCAGGCTAAGAAAATTAATGACCACTGGCCTGGCAATCCAACTCTCTGCTGCCACTCAGCCATGAAGTTCACCGAGTGACCTTGGGCCAATCCCTCTCATCCTCTCTCACCCTACCTCACAGGGTTGAAGTGAGGATAAAATGGGGAGGAGGAAAACTATGTAAGCTGCTTTGAGTTTCTTGGAGGAAATAAATACAAAAATAAGAATTTCCCCCCATTCTTGTATTATCTTCCATTGGATGGGAGCAAATGCAGGACTGTCTCCTTCCTATGCTATGATGATAACACCAGGATGCATGGCTTCCTGCAAGGAAGCCACATTGTAACATCTTCCTGTGAATAAATAAGAATAAGTGATATGCCAGTGTTTTACCTCCCAGAAAATGGTGCAATGCTGGTGTGGGGAGGAGCCTCCAAAGACTGGGAAGGAGTCACACTGCACAGATAATATCAGACCTCTTTTAATTCTGTTAGGTTTGTTGTCCGAGAAGATCTAAATCTGAGGAAAGTAGGGATGAACATATGACCCCATTTCAAGTACTTTGGTGATCTGTTGGATCTAACTAAAGGTGGTGCTATTGAGGCTGGATCTTAAATGAGTTGATTATTATTGATTAGTTGTGAGGCACAACTACAATGTAATGCCCTCCCTTGCCCCCCGGTCAATGCTGGCTCAAGACATTTTGTTACCTGAGGCAGAGAAGCAGACAGCACTTTCCCCTTCCCCAAATCTATGTGCATTGTACCTAAGGGCAGTTACATTATTTCAGTAGCTGAGGCAGAAATTCTGACAAGCACATCACCACCTTTCTGGCAGTAAAATATACAAGAATAATAAACTGAATATCTAACAATTTGCTGTCCTTTCATGACACTCAGAACTAGTTGTCTGTGGTGGCTATCTGACCTTGCCTGATGTCAGAGCCGGCCCTGTTTCCTGTGTACAAACGGGTTCCGTTCAAAAATGGCATACAGGTGAAGCAAACCCTTTTCTTCAGCTGCAGTTCAAGTCAGCTTATTTTATTTTATTTTGCCACAATTTTCCTAGGAGAGATGATTCCCTGAGGTGGTTTTCTGAAAAACACAGTTCTTCCAGTTTCTTAGGAAGGGTTAGTAATATACTTAAGTACTCACATGCCCTTGGCTAGGCTTTATCTTCATTGGCAAGTGCATAAATTGAACGGAATATTACCAGAGACGAAAATGAGCAGTGGATTAGTTGTATTTGAGCTACCAGTGGTTATTAGAACAGTGTGCCCAGAACATGCAGATCTGAGGAACTTGTTTCAAAAACAGTACATTATTATTTTTCCTTCTTACCCGCAGAGCAGAGTTAAACAATAGACATGCCTCGCAACTTTGCCTAGGGTGTGGTCATCACAATTGACTTTGTGTGTTTTATATATTACCTCAGTATAACTACTTGCACTCCCATGAATGTGTCAGAGCAAGGTTGTGTATATTAGAACTTGCTGGGTTGCTGAACTGAATGGTATTCACTGCCAGGGACTTTAGCATCCCTTTATATCCTACTTATAGTTTTCTCTGCAATTCACTGACCAGAGTCTCCATTTAGAACCAGTACCCCTGATAAGCACTGCAATTAAAAAGTGCATACTTGAGCAAAAACTAATGCAAAGTCATTAAGGATATGTAAAAAGCTATATATCAGCATATTACCAAGCAGAGACTCCGACGCTCCTCAGAGGAGATAAGAAGACCCAGGCCTCCTTAAAATCCTTGCATTAAGTTGTCTGGACATAGTGGACATAATTTTATATTTATTTGTTTAGAAAATAATAATAAACAGTTTAATAATAACAAAATATCTAATCAGTGTACATAAAATAATAGCAAACAATTATCAATAATATACCGGTATAGGGGAAATTGATTGATTTAAAACAACAACAACAACACAAATATGCATAACTAAATTATATGTCTGCTGAAGTGAATTTTTTTTGCAGGTTTCTAAAACCGTTTGAAACCCACCACATTTTGAGTTCCCTGTCATAGGTAGCCTTGTAAGCATGTTGAAATGAACATGTTTAGAAACCTCCTTTCAGGACTTGGTACCAAACAAAAGGCTGTTGCTAGAGGGGATAGGGCCTAAATGCACTGCCCTAGGCCATGAACATGCTTAATAATAATAATAATAATAATAATAATAATAATAATAATAATAATAATAAATTTATTTATACCCCACCCATCTGGCTGGGTTATTATTAATAATTATTATTAATAATAAAAGCGATCAAAGATCAAACATTAAAAACTTCCCTAAACAGGGCTGTCTTCAGATGTCTTCTAAAAGTCAGATAGTTGTTTATTTCCTTGACATCTGATGGGAGGGCATTCCACTTTCATATGCTTTTACTATCATTTGGATTCTGTTTCTGGCCCCATGTAGCTAAGATTATTATTCATATCATTTATGAATTGCTTCCTATGAAGCATCTCAATACAATGTCATAACAGAATAAAAACACACATAAAAACAATAGCACCTATTTTTCTTTTTTTAAAATAAAAAAGCCAGTTAGCTGCAAAGAGGGATGCCAAGAGGATTTCCTGGGCCAGGTGCCTGGATGCCTCTGGGGGTGGGAGCAGGTATTGCCTTCGTCACAGCTTGCAGTGGGGAGAAATAATTCACAGAGAGGTGCAAACTTCAACCAATTTTTAAGGAACAGATGAAGCCACATGCTAAATAAAACATGCAGACAGATGACTACGTATGCAAGGTGGCCGTGAGTATGTATAAGTAATTCCAGCATCACTGCCTAATTAGCCCAGATAAGAGTAAAACCTCAGATCTTGCATTTTCCCATAAATATTTAAAAATTCCATTCACTGAGGCAATTTCACTGTCCTGAAAATAACTAAGCATTTCTCCTAATGCTGTGAAGCAGAGCTGTCAATAGCACCCATCTCCCGGCAATGATTAGCAGGAATAACATTCTCATTAGGAAAAGAAAGGGTTGCATTTGGATGCTTATTTCCCCGTGTGTGAGCTGAACACTGCCTCTAATGTATTATTTGCTTATTGACTTACCCATTAAACAATAGGTGGCTGGCAGTGTGTATTACAGCATAATTTGCGTCCCATGAAGGGGGAATGCTGGACCAAAATAATTTCTAGTGCAGGTTAGCACATTGCCCCTGAAAGCACTAGAATTCTGGGTGGGCTGAAATTCAAGGGGAACATTCCAAACAACACATTATTAGGGGTTCGGTTTACGTATGAAGAGAGATACAGTATGTTTCCACTGACAGTATATGAAGCAACGGCACTGGGGATTGAGATTTTGCACAGAGCAGTTGGTTATTAACAGACCTGGCTGTGCTTTCCAGCTTGCAAAGTAAACATCCTCTGTAGGAGAAGAAGAAGACCTACAGCAGATTTTATAGTCTCTTGCGGAGACAAACCTTTCCCCCAAGCCTGAGAACAGCATTCAGTCATGGACAACCTTCTAGAGGCCAGATATCACGAGTGGGCAAAAGGAGCAGTGTTGTATTCATTCCAGCTCAACACAAATGGGAGGGTGCCACACATGCATGCTGACATGCATCTCTCAATCCACCAGTGAAAGGCAGAGTGGTGTAGTGGCTAGAGTGTTGGACTAGGACATCGGAAACCAGGGTTTCTGGTATTGTGGTCCTATGATTTTAATACTGTGGTGCCTCTGGTTTCCAGTTAGTACAGTCACACCTTGGATCCCGAACACCTTGTGAGTCGAACGTTTTGGCTCCCGAACACCGCAAACCCATAAATGAGTGTTCTGGTTTGTGAATGTTCTTTGGAACCTGAACGTCTGACGTGGCTTCCGTGGCTTCCGATTGGCTGCAGGAGCTTCCTAAGTCAATCAGAAGCTGCACTACGGTTTCTGAATGTTTTGGAAGTTGAATGGACTTCTGGAAAGGATTCCGTTCGACTTCTGAGGTATGACTGTATATGGATCCAGTTTAAGGGGTTGTGAAAGTCCTCCATGGTCTGGGAACTACATACAGAAAAGACTACCAGTTCTCTTACATCTCCCCCATGTCAATAGAGATTATACTTAATGTAGCTCAGTTGATAGAGCATGAGACTCTTGATTTTGGGATTGTGGATTTGAGCCCCACGTTGGGCAAAATGTTCCTGGGTTGCAGAGGATTGCAGACCTTCCATCTCTACAATTCTATGATTCTACTATCAGGATGACTTCTTTGGGGGTGCTTTTCTTGTGGCCTCCAAGAATGTGTTTAGTAGCTGATGACAGAAGCAACGAATAAGAAGGACTTTATGCTGGTTTCATAATACTTCTGTTTTCTTTGAAAGATTCATTTCCAATGTGTGCAGCTTTCTACTGTTTCTTTTCAGTGGAAACCTCCCTCTGCTAAGTTGCTTTTTATTTTTTTTTTAAAAAAAGTAAGAAGACATATATTCATTTATTCATGTGTGTATTTCAAGGCTCTCAAAGTGACTTACTGATCTGGTAACAATACAATAAAACACAGTAACATTAAATCACATCAGATGATGTTCAATTAAACAGTCAATAGCAGCATCCTTAACAGCAAAAAATATGCCTTATATTCAACCACTTGAATTGTGTTCCACTTTCACAGAGGAAAAGCTGGTGTGAGAGGAGGAGCTTGAGGAGTTGGAGTTGCTTAACCCTTTCCCTACATGCCATTTTTTTCCATGCAATTTGTCAGATCTTGTGACATCACTCTGATCCCAAAATACAATGGCCTGGTTCTCGTGTCACTGTAAGCCAAACTACAGGAGTGGGGAACCTGTGGCCCTCTTGCTGGACTAGAACTTCCACCATCCCTGACCATTGGCCATGCTGGCTGGGGCTGATGGGAGTTGGGATTCCTGCAACACCAGGAAGGGCAAAAGTTCCCTAACCTGGGCTTAGCAGGACTGTGAAAGTGTGCAGGCTCCTGGAGAGGTTCCCCAGTCCTTTTTGCTGCTATACTATGCTACACTGAGTTAAACCAATTAAACTCAATGGATATTGCTTCTTGGTAGCTATATATGGATCTGCACTGTAAATCTTATATACACTTCTACTGTATGCAACCTGCATCCTGGATGCCCTTTCATTCTAGTAAACAAATCATAATTGTCAAAGATGCCCCAAGAAATCTATCTTTTAACATCCTTCTCTAATTTGCTGTTTTACCCCCTCCCAAAAAAAGTCAGGGTCAGCGCCCCCTGTCCCCTCAAAAGTGACTTGGAACAATCTTCTCTTTCTCTTCTCTAATTGGGAGTAAATTTTCATCTTGGCAGAAGATCTTCCATGAAAATCTCATTAACATTAATAAGGGTTGTGCATATAAGCCTCTGTTCAGGAAGGTGAAAATGTACCCCTTGCTTTCAACTGCGAGATTCAAATTGGTTCCTCTGCAGCCCAAGGTTATTTAATCTCAGCAAAAAGAAAAAAAGTATTAAAAAATTTGACAGTCTAAATGTTGAGGAAAGCATCTCAAGTTACCTTCCCTCCTTTCCTATTCAGAAAGTTATTTTCATTTTCGGTGTGGCATTCCTTTATGATAAAAATACATTTTTAATTATTTTTAAAGACTATTTTGGTAGGCAAGAGCTGACAAATATCTGAATAAAATGTCTGTGCATAGAATGCAGAGGGACGCATCTCATATTTTCATAGGCTTGTCTTCATCATCTGCAGCAATTTCCCAAAAGGAGAGATGAGGGAGGGTTTCGCTACAACACCCCGTTGTTCAGAATCCAGGCTTCTGGATCTCATAAGAAGGAAGTTGAGCCAAGAGAGCCCTTTCATCACATTTAATTCTGTTATGAGATTAATAATAATAATAATAATAAACATATTCAAGTGACAATTGACAAAATTGTTCTCAGTTGGGTTACAACAACACACACGCACACACACATTTTTAAGCAGAGAAATCTTTTATAAAGTAGTGCTTATTTTCCTAGTCTCTAAACAGTAAATGTTGCCCCCAGATCTGACAAACAGCAAAAGAATGCAGAATCATTGAGCATTTAAAATGATTTTTTTAAAAAAAACAACGCAATAGTCCTTCTTCCCTTACAGGAACTAATAAAAAACAGGCTGTCTGTTAAATCCTAGCACATATCCTGCATTCTCAAGAGGAGAACAAACTCAAGCAGCTGCCAGGATTATAAAGGCTCATCGGTTCTTATCTGATGGATAACTTGGACTTGCACTAGCATTACATACACTGGGGACCTGTATGGGTTTGTTATTTTTTTTTAACAAGGTTGGATTGTCTTTAAGCAAGGAATAGCAGAGACATTCCATTCTACCCTGCAGGAACAGAAATATGTTATATTTAATTGCTGTGCTGAAAATACTGCAATGTTAAACATTTGTCCTACGTGTGTGCGTGTGCGTGTGTGTGTGTGTACATTCAAATATGCAGGCCAAGATTCAAATGTGGTATTCATAGATTACAGAACTCATCTTAATTCCAGTGTATATATATTTTTAGATAGAACAATCTGCTATCTAAATCAGAGGTGGGGAACCTGAAGAACGTCGGCCCCAGCCAGCAAGGCCAATGGTTAGGGATAATGAAAGTTGTTGTCCAGCAACATCCAGAGGACCACAGGCTCTAATCTAGACTACACACACACACACACACACACACACACATGTGTCCAACAACCATTACCTGACACAACTCTGATGGTTTTTGTTAGTGATAGTGATTCATCTGTTCCGACTTAATGTTGTTACGGTACATTATTTAGCAAAGTATGCAGTTTCCTCTTCTTCAGTGGGGAAAGACTGGGGTGTTAAACCAACAGTTTATTAGAGGCCATAAGTGACATTTTTTCGTGGTTAGAATCCTGTAATAATTTCCCATTGGGAAGTTCTGCTTCAAAGCTTTGGTGAAATGAATGGTAAAGGAAAAGGAAAAGGACCCCTGGATGGATAAGTCTGGTCAAAGGTGACTATGGGGTTGCGGCACTCATCTTGCTTTCAGGCTGAGGGAGCCAGTGTTTGTCCACAGACAACTTTCTGGGTCATGTGGCCAGCATGAGTAAGCCACTTCTGGCACAACGGGACACTGTGACAGAAACCAGAGAGCACAGAAACACCATTTACCTTCCTGCCAGAGCGGTACCTATTTATCTACTTGCACTGGTGTGCTTTCGAACTGCTAGATTGGCAGAAGCTGGGACAGAGCAATGGGATTTGGACCGCCGGCCTTCCGGTCGGCAAGCCCAAGAGGCTCAGTGGTTTAGACCACAGAGCCACCCAGAAATGAATGCAATGTTTGTGGAAGGGCTGTGGCTCAGTGGTAGAGCATCTCAGCTTCAATATCTGGCATCTCCAGGTAGGAATAGAAAGTTCCCCTGCTTGATATCCTGGAGAGCCACTTGCCAATCAGTGTACACAATACTGAGCAGTTTGAAAACATACCAGTGTGAGTAGATAAATAGGTACCACTGTGGTGGGAAGGTAAACGGCATTTCTGTGCACTCTGGCCTCTATCACGGTGCTCCATGCACCAGAAGCGGTTTAGTCATGCTGGTCACAAGACCCGGAAAGCTGTTTGCAGACAAATGCTGGCTCCCTCAGCCTGAAAGCAGAGATGAGTGCAGCACCCAAAAGTTGAATTTGACTGGACTCAACCATCCTGGTGTACTTTACCGTTACCTTTACTGACCTAGGTGAACCAATGGTCTGATTTGATATACAGTATAGTGGCTTCCTATGTTCCTGTGAGCCCCCATTAATTTAAATGTGGCTTGTGAGGTACATTGCTTCAACTGGAGTATAGTTTCCAGAGAATATTTGCCCTCTAAAGAAACTTTGGCAGCACAGTAGTTCAAAATTGAATTACCTTTTCAACCTAAGTATGAGAAGATAGCATCTTTTGGATATTTTTAAAGGCCTCTGTCTCTGTTCCTATTTTTCATTCATTTTCTCTGAGTTCCGTGAACTCACGTCAATATTTCCTCTGAACTCTTGAGAGTTGTTTTTAGCTCTGTTTATATACCTTTCTCTCTCAATTCATTCTTCTCATCTCCCTTCATGCATTCCTTTCCATTTGACTGTCTTGACCCTGGACTGTCTGTTGCTTTTGGATCTTCAAGACTGTGGTTAATGTGCTGTTGGAAGCCTTGATCTTTCCACTTGTCATTCTGATCTCTCTAATCTTTTTATCCACTCAATCTTTCTCTTTACCATTCCGGGTCTCTTCAACTTGGCCCTCTCAGTAAGAATCAGTGTTCACGAAAACCCACCTGAGCTCAAGCTTGATGAATTTTGTAACATTTATATTGAACAGTGAATCCAGTCCGACTTTGATTGCATAGTAGGATTTCCTGTGCTAACATGTCCATAATGCGATAACCTGAACACCTATCTTTATGAAAGGCAACTGGAATGGGAGACAATAATCCTGCTGCAGGTCAGTAAGATTTTTCATTTCAGCAAGTTTTTGCCATCAGTCTCAGTGCCCCCTCCATTTATGTCTTACTCTCTTTTCATTTAGTAATACAGAGCTATCTTCAAATTTGTGCAGTGCTGCAAATCTCTCCCACATTTCCCCCACACATTCTCCTTAGCAGTTTTAGCCCTGTGTACCTAAAGGAGCATTTCCGTCCCCATTGTTCAGCCTGGACACTGAGGTCCAGCTCCAAGGGCCTTCTGGTAGTTCCTTCATTGTGAGAAGTGAAGTTACAGGAAACTGGGCAGAGGGCCTTCTCAGTAGTGGAATGCCCTCCTGTCAGATGTCAAAGAAATAAACAATTACATGACCTTCTGTAGACATCTGAAGGCAACCCTGTATTGGGATGCTCTTAATGTGTGGTTGTTGTTGTTGTTGTTGTTGTTGTTGTTGTTGTTGTTGTTGTTCCATGCTCAAAACCCTGCACTCAACTGAAATTCTAAATAAATCCTCAAGGGCCTTGAGAATAAGCCAGAAAAATGGAAACTTCTTTCACATGAAAAGAAAACTTTTCAGAAATTGGAGAATAAATTTCAGAACAGTACTAATTCCTAACATCCCAATTCCAGTGACCCACTGGGCAAATCCAGAGAGATACGTATGCCAATATAAATGATCTTTTAAAATAAATGGAACATTCAGGGACAGCTTACTGGTGCTAGTTGTTCAGATCATATAACAATGATGTTGTCCTCACTTCTTGACTGCTGGTTGTAAAATGTCTCTGGTGATGGGGAGGGATGTTGTGTGACATCACAGGCACTATCCAATCAGTGCCATAACACAACAAGATTTGTTCCCATTTAGAATGAGCAGACTGAGAAGCTGCAAAATGGGTTCCTCAAGAGTTTCCCCCAGGGTATAAGAAAGGTACATTTGGATTAAAGGCAGCTATGATATTTTCAGCCCCACTGCTCTACAGATGTTATATAAAATTTCACCCTAAAACAGCCACTTAAAACATAGGAACACTGTACTCTGCTCTATAAAGTGAAGTAGATATTTTGCTATACTACCAATATTTTCTACTCTCTGTGCTCTCTAGTGGTACTATTACATATAGGTTGGTTGTATACTTGTTTTTCTTCTTCTTGGTATCTGTGCAGTAAAATTCAAATACCCAGACTCAAAATTGTTATTGCTCTTTTAAAAAAACCCCAAAACAGATGTGAGCCTCATGACTTGCTCTTTTTTTGGCCATTACTTCATCCCATGATCTCAGCCATTTCTGCTCTTTTCCAAAGATCACAGGTCTCTCATAGCTATGGCCTAAGGCCACTTCGGCTCTTAACAATTTTCAGATTTCTCACACCCTGCTGAACTTCTCCTATCAGCCTTTCCAAATCCTTCTCGTGCTTATTTCTCCAGTATTATTTCCCTTTGTCCAACTTTCAGACTCTTTTTTCCTTAAAAACAGGTTTATGTGCTTATAAATATGAATGAAATAGAGCTTCTTTCCTTGAATACTTACTGGCCACTTAACTGGAGACACTGTCTGTTTGATGCCGTCTTATCTAGATCAGGTATCTTCAAGCTTTTCAGACTCAGGGCCTAGTTTTAACAGAAGCATGCATTTGGGGACCCAATCCTTCATCCTTTATCATATATTTGCATGGTGGCAGTGCTCATGTTGCGAGCCACCTTGGATCAGGCTGTGACCCACTAGTTGGTCCTGACCCACCAGTTGAAGACTAGTGTGCTAGTTGATTCAGTGCTATAATACCCCAGCACTTACCTACCTAATGAACCCTAGGCCAACTATTATTGTGTGCATTTGTGGCTTTGCTTTCTCATACTCAATATATGACTACTCAGAAGTAAGTCCCATGGAGTTCAGTGTGTGCACACTTGAGACAAGACATGAATCGGTCTCTTCCATGGGGAGGGGCTCTCATGGATCACATGGGCAGGAGTGCCCCTTAGGAGGGGATTCATCAGGCTGTTATGGAAGTCTGGCTACATCCTCTCCACCTCTTTCGCAGCACCCATCTTCCATGCACAGTGGCTGGTTTGTTTGTTTGTTTGTTTGCTAGTGGTCCTTTCAGGGGGCTGTGTAGGAAATTTTGAGTGAACCCGATTGGCCCTTACAGTTTCTCTTTTTTGCCTCCTCCTCACTGTAGAGTTCTTTGATTTGCTCTTGATATATGTACTTATTTGGTATGTTTGGCATTCAGCGAAGGTAGGTAATGGAACTGAAGAACTTAATTGACAGGCATCCTGAGGAATTATAGGGTTTAAGGGCAAACTTGAGCCACCTTCCACAGTGTTCAGTGTGTGGGGATGGTCCTTGGGGTTACCCTTTATACCTGGCATGCACAGCTTGTTGAATGGAGGACTGTGGGACCTGAGGGCCATATTGGGTTCACATGCCCAAGACTTGCTTAGCAAGGAGGAAGACTTTTCTTTCAATCCCCGGCTGAGGAGCCACCGAATGCGGTTATTTACATGCCTAGTTTTTTATATGCTTAATTCAAACCCAGCTGCCCATGCTTATATAATTTGGATATTGTTCAGCAGATCTTGTGCTGTTATATTTGAATAAATATGACCATTTCACCATTACTCTGTCTCTCGAGTCTTCTAGGGTGTGTTGGCAACTGCACACACGTCAGGAGCTTGTGTGCTGCTAAGGTAATGTTGGGAAGTAGCTCCTACTTTGCATTGATAGTGACTTTAATAATGTCAAATTATAGGACCTCATTATCCCATGAGCGATGATCTCAGGGAGAATTTACTTAAAGCTAAGTCCCGTTGTGTGACTACTCCTTTCTAGGAATGGATTACTAGGGGCAGACTTACCACTGGAAAGCAAGCATATCAATCATTGGCTTTTGTTAATGAGCATCTCTGCTAGTTGCTGTGCTCTTATTGACTACAACTGCTACAGGAAAGTCATTTATCAGGACAGGAAACATACCCTTTCAGAAAATAATGTATGCAAGCTTGTTGTATGTTTTGCCACGGTGAGAAACTAAAGTGTAATTATTGGTACGAGATCTATCACATCCCATAATTAGGTTCTGGAGAACTGTTTTCCCATTAATATACAGCTATGAATGAGGACCTTCATTACTTAGGGAAACTGCAGGTCAGATTAATCACTAATCATAAGTGCACTGGAAATGAATTTGACAATACAGCCTGTGTATTCATTTTTGTGATATAATTTATCGTTTTAAATTCAACAAAAATTAGCCATTGCTATTCTGTTTCTGCAAACTCCTGTTAGAATAACTCTTTTCCATAATATTACTAAAACCACTCACAAAACAAATGAAATATCTGTGTCGGTAAGTGGCCCTCAAAGGGTTGCCAAGTAGCAATGCACCCCTAAGCCAGAAAAAGGTTTATGGCCCCGGTCTACCCAGGCTGGTGGTGGTTTTCGACAAGACCTTTTTGTAGCCCTACCTAGACATGCCAAGGGCTGAACAGAAGACCTCTGCATGGAAAACCTATACTCTGCCATTGAGTTACATCCCTTGCCTAACTCAATCATGATAGAGGATATAGGGGTTGGGTTTTTTTTTTTGGGGGGGGGAATCTCTTGGAGAGTCTAAACTTTATTGCAAGAAATTCCACCCCCTTCAAATATTATGATGAGCTGGATGGAAAGCCTTGTCTTTCCAAGAGAAGATTTCAAGTGCCCTCCAAGTGCCACTATTTAAGCAGGATGAGCATGGTTTTCCTACTGCTGCCATGCTTTCTTTCTTGCTCCCAGGGCACCCTAATTTCTCCCTGCCATCAAATGGGGGCCACAGAAACAGCCACTGGTGCATCTGGTTTAAGTATGATGGTACAGGTAACAGGCTGTTCTGCAGCAGCCATACTGTTAAAAGGATATACTTTTTCTTCACATTTTCATTCTGGCAATATGCCCGTAGCTAGATGAAGATGAAAGTATATAAAAATACATATCAGTGGCTATACAAATACAGCAGTGGTTCTCATATATAGCAAAGCTATATATTAATGACCTTTGAAGAAAGCCATCCTGATTGATGAGGACTTTTTGTCATGGGTCCTGAAAGGAGCAAAGCAACGACCCAAACTGCATGATGATCGGTCACTGAAGACAATGGAAGAGGAAGATGAATCAATATGAAATGGGAATGACCTGCTCATTTGTTAGCAGGAAGAGGTGGGAAGGAATTTACATTCTTAATCAGTATGTTAGGAAGGAAGGGCAGCAAGGAGCTCTCTGAAAATTAATGACTTTTTTTTAAAGCAACAGTTGCTTAGTTAGCAGTGCAATAACAAAACTGGCTGGAAACTTCCTTATCTTGAAGGTTTGGTTTGTGACAGTGTGCTGAAAATAGCAACGAGGGCAACAAGGAAAAGTGCAGCTTTTACAAAGGAGAGGAATGAAAACAAGGGATCAATGAGTACTTTGTGGAGCTTAACACAGGAGCACTTCATTAAGGTTAGCTAAGCAATCCAGATTGAAAGCAGATAGCTTTGGCCTATGGCTAGGAAGGCAGGCGGGCATAGAAATTTAAGTACACTCTGCTTTCTGCATGATAATTATTTTTGTACCTTACTCTGGGGATATGGGCAATGGTTAATTCTCCCCTTCTGCTCCTTTCTTCACTTGATTAGCAAAGAAGAAGAAGCAGTTGGCACTAAATGTCACCTAAACTGAAACTTCAAAGTGAATTTGAAGGTTCCTGCTTGGGGAGAAAAACTTCTAAGAAATGGAAAGGGAAGATTTTATACTTTTAAGAAAACTAAGGGGTTCCACACATCTCTTACCTAGGGACAATGCATGTGATTTGGAGGTTCCCAACCCATTTTTGCAGCTCCCTGTCTCTTGACATCAGGCAAGTACTCTTTTCTTAAAAATGCTTGCTAAAACCATTTTTGTTTAGGCAAGCCTACCAAGACATGTAGAAACTGTCACATTTTTAAACCCACCATTTAGCCCATCATTGATTTAAATTTTTTAAACGTTTGTAATGTTTGTTTTAAACTGCTCTTTATCAATAATTTTCTTGTTTTATTCTTTTTTGGAAAGGCTCCTATGAGGTTTTATTGTAACCAAGCAGTATATAAATATGAAATAAATTTAAAAAATAAACCCTGGGAGCACGGCCTTGCTGTAAACTTATGGTTCTGACTGAGACTGGCAGTATTGCTGCAATAGGGCCTCAAGTCAATGGAGATATTCATTTTAAGTGGCAGTCAACTAAGAGCCAGCTTTTTCATTTCCTAGCTTCAGTCCAATTGTTGGGTGATGATGTGACAAAGGACAGTGCAATTTGTCATCTGATCATAGTTACAAGTGATGATGACATTTTGTCAATTCAAATTATTAAACGATAAGAAATGTTATCATTATGATTAATGTAACGTCCCTCTTATGATGCATTAAACCTCCCAGACATCTGTGTAAAATTGTAGGCTTTCCATAGCAACTGTTGAAGTGCTCATCATTATGATGGCATGTGTTCATTTTATCTGGAGATATAGTCATATCTATAAGAGAAATGTATATATGTATTTATTTTTTGAAAATAGACCATTTCCCCTTGTTTAACCCCAAAGTGATTTCTATACAACAAGCAAAGCAATGCCAATAAAATATGTGAGATTCCGTTAACATCAAAGATAACAACCATCTATACAATACAAATACAGAGTAGGAATGCCTAATAGTGATCTAACATGGCTTCCATGGGCCGATGACACCAACGAGATGGGGCAAAGCCTGCTTCCACCTCTGACACCAAGGTAGCCAATGACTGGAGTCCACTGCACCTGGAATGTTTGATCAACTGCATCTTTTACAGAAATGAAGGATGCCTTTCACTTCTATGGGAGATCATTGCATTTGATGGTTGGGTTTCTTAAAGTGTAAGGTATTCATCTATTTAGATCAATAAATTAGCATAACTCTTCACAAACAACAACAACAACAACAACAACAACAACAACAACGAATGAAAGGAGAGAAAAACAATACAGTGATCACTTAACTGATCTGATATCACTTTAGTCAGCATTTTAATAAAACTCATATAGGGGTGGGAAAACTGTGAACTTCAACACCTGAACCAATTCCTGCTCCCAGTATTCCTTCCATTGGGCATCCTTGCAGGAGCTGATGGGAGTTGAAGTCCAACAACATCTGGAAGGCTACAGGTTCCCCATTTCTGCTTTAGATATTCAGTTACAACATAGGAAATCAAACATATGGTTGGATGTTTTCCTGATATTTCTTATTTTAAAAATGATCAAACAGGGACCATTTCTCTATACATTTATCATTTTGAGGATGATATTGATATTGTTGAGTAATAGGTCCATTTTGCAAGCAATGCTATATCCCATACATTGTAAGCCATTCTGCAATGCTCATATTGATTTTATTGATTTCCAATGTTGAGCAATGGACATTCTAGCTGCAATTAGGTTGACAATAAGCTGTAGGTTTACTCATTAGATGTCTTCTTATTTACTGTTCTTACCTATCAATCCATTGCAGTAGTAGTAGAAAGCTCATTTTCCTATTCTCCTCCTCCTCATCATCATTATTTATATTAAAATTTATATACCACCCTTTATCTGAAGATCACAGGACATCTTATAATATAAAAACACAAAAATACATACCACAATATCAAACAAATACAATAAACCCTCTGTCACAGTTAAAAGGCCATAGATTGTTTAATTAGCCAAAGATCTTGATCTGTAGCTCAGTCTACAGTGATGATAGATAACCTGTGCTAAAAGGTTATGATTTTCACCTGCTGCCCTGTCTGCTCTCACAGGCTCAAAGCATAGGCACTGTTTATGGGCAAAACCTGCAAATGGCAACAGGGTAAAGAAAAGGAGCAAGCATCTGGATGCTGGAACAGCACTGAACCATACTCTAAAAGATCGCTGCAGTAAATTTACATAGTGCAATCTGGTGTATGTCTTCTTAGAAGAACTCAAATAAATTCAATAGCACTCACTCCCAAGTGTGTGTATAGGCCTGTAGCTTCAGACGTTTCCAACACATTATCAAAATAAAATTAGCTACACCACCAATGAAACTGAAAGGGTTACTGAGTGGAAGGGGAGAGCCTCTATGAGTTAAAGAACATATATGTATGTAGCCCCAGCAGTCCCAGCCAGGCACAAGAAGAAGATAGCCTGAGATTTTTCAGAAGTTCAAAGATCTTGAAAGAAACACTAAACAGCGGGTGGGGGAAACGCCAAAACAACAACAACAACAACAAAATAATATAATTTATTATGTATACCCTGCCCATCTGGCTGAGTTTCCCCAGCCACTCTGGGAAGCTTCCAACAAAATATTAAAATACAATAGTCCTTCAGATATTAAAAGCTTCCCTAAACAGGGCTGCCTTCAGATGTCTTCTAAAAGTCTGGAAGTTGTTTTTTCCTTTGACATCTGAAGGGAGGGAGTTCCACAGAGCAGGCACCACTACGAAGAAGGCCCTTTGCCTGGTTTCCTGTAACTTCACTTCTTGCAGTGAGGGAACTGCCAGAAGGCCCTCAGCACTGGACCTCTGTGTCTGGGCAGAACGATGGGGGTGGAGACACTCCTTCAGGTATACTAGACCGAGGCCATTTAGGGCTTTAAAGGTCAGTGCCAACACTTTGAATTGTGCTCGGAACAATACTGTACTGGGAGCCAATGTAGGTCTTTCAAGACTGGTGTTATGCAGTCTCGGCAGCTTCTCCCAGTCACCAGTCTATGCCGCATTCTGAATTAGTTGTAGTTTCCGGGTCACCTTCAAAGGTAGCCCCATGTAGAGCGCATTGCAGTAGTTCAAGTGGGAGATAACTAGAGCATGCACCACTCTGGCGAGACAGTCTGCGGGCAGATAGGGTCTAAGCCTGCGTACCAGAAGGAGTTGGTAAACAGCTGCCCTGGACACAGTATTGACCTGTGCCTCCATGGATAGTTGTGAGTCCAAAATGACTCTCAGGCTGTGCACCTGGTCCTTCAGGGGCACAGTTACCCCATTCAGGACCAGGGAGTCCTCCACACCTGCCCGCCTCCTGTCCCCCCAAAACAATACTTCCGTCTTGTCAGGATTCAACCTCAATCTGTCATCCATCCTCCAACCGCCTCCAGACACTCACACAGGACCTTCACCGCCTTCACTAGTTCTGATTTGAGAGGTAGAGCTGGGTATCATATGCATACTGATGAACACCCAGCCCAAACCTCCTGATGATCTCTCCCAGCGGCTTCATGTAGATGTTGAAAAGCATGGGGGAGAGGACGGAACCCTGAGGCACCCCACAAGTGAGCCCAGGGGTCTGAACACTCATCCCCCAACACCACTTTCTGAACACGGCCCAGAAGGAAGGAGCGGAACCGCTGTATAACAGTGCCCCCAGCTCCCAGCCCCTCTAGACGATCCAGAAGGAGGTTATGGTCAATGGTATCAAAAGCTGCTGAGAGATCCAGCAGAACTAGGAAACAGCTCTCACCTTTGTCCCTAGCCTGCTGGAGATCATCGACAGCGTGACCAAGGCAGTTTCAGTCCCATGATGAGGTCTGAATCTCAACTGGAAGGGATCCAAATGGTTTGCATCTTCCAGGCATGCCTGGAGTTGCTCAGCAACCACCCGCTCAATCACCTTGCCCAAGAATGGAAGATTTGAGGATCAAGCATGCTTAGTGGACATGGAATGCCAATTATTGGAGGGGGAAATAGAAATAGAAAAGTAGGATGAGAAGAAATCATAGAATCATAGAATTATAGAGTTGGAAGGCTCATCCTGCAATGCAGGAATCTTTTGCCCAAGGTGGTGCTCAAACCCATGACCCCGAGATTAAAAATCTCATGCTCAACTGACTGAGCTATCCGGAATGGAGTTTTCTGTAACAGGACATGGCTGGTTAGCACTCTGCACAGGAATAGTCCACGCTGCAACATTTTGTTTCATGTTCCAGTATACCAATGAAAAATTCAGTTGAATAAAGAAGGAAGCATGATATCTTACTAGGAACAGTCCTACTGCAAGCAAAGGGTCTTGACTAATGTAAACTGTGTTGATTTCAATGGGGATTAGTTGTGACTATTTTTAGCTGGATGGAGGCCAGTTCCATTGATAGGAAAACAACACAGTCCCTTGATCTCTGTAAAACAGCTGGCAGGTTGAAGGAGCACTAATACATACGAAAAGGTTCTGTTGACTTGCTGTTATTTAGGAAATGCACCTGAATTCACTTCTGCATTTCTCCTTTTCAAAGAAGCTAATCCTCACCGAACACATTTGTGGAATAAACAATGGCATGGCTCATGAAAATCCAGACACAAAGAAGTTTTGTTTATGCAACAGGGAAAATAAGCTTCAACAAGGACACCTTTGTCCCAGCTCTGTATGGTGTTTTACAGAGGGGTCTCGCTGTGGGTTCAACTGCATTGAAGCTGTGAGCACTGGGGCCAGGCAGGGTGAAGTTGTCATGGACACAGTCCAACAATTTTTAGAATAAAACAGGCCACAACTTTGCACTGGTTTTTGCGCAGGCATTGGGTGCGCATCCGGTATCAACTATTCCCACAGCTTCTGACCTGCTGTAGATGCTGCAGCTGCCCTATTGACCCCAATTCCTCCCCAGTGAGGTTGATGGCACTGAAAAGTGCCTTTGTTTCAACGCTTGGCACTTAAAAGTGCCTTTGGTTTAGCACAGCAGCAAAAGGGGGAGGGAGGAGGGGCAAATCCAGACCCCCCCAGTACCTGGATGCACCACCACTTTGGCCCCTTTGGTGGTCATCAGACTTCCACTGCCACTTCTTACCAACACCTCAGCCACCTACAAGGCCCAGCACACCGCTGCTGCCACCGCTGCTAATCTCTGGCTGCTTCAGAGGCTCCGCCACCATCTCTTCCATCTTCGCCATTTCAGAGGCCTCTTCTGGGTTGCCTTCATTCTACCAAATCCAGGCATAGGCAAACTCGGCCCTCCAGATGTTTTGGGACTACAACTCCCATCATCCCTGACCACTGGTCCTGTTAGCTGGGGATGATGGGAGTTGTAGTCCCAAAACATCTGGAGGGCCGAGTTTGCCTATGCCCAACCAAATCTAACACTGACTGAGGCCAAATGTGTAGCACTGCTGGCTTATTTAGGCCACACACCCCAGCTCATCCACAATTGGCTGAAAATATGGGTGAGCCCTAGCAGCCTAGCACAGCTGGTGCAGGGGGGGGGTTGATGCCCTCCTCTGGCCTGGGCCAACACCAGAAGTCTGCCCGTCATGTCTGTGCCAGGCCGCAATTGCTGCTTCTCTGCAGCAGCCAGTAAGCGGTCCCTCTTTTATGGTCATAAATGGAAAGCTCCTTGCCAATGTTTCTGTGCTTTGTACATTTCATTCATTTGCCGTGTTCTTTAGAATACGTTCCCATGGCTCTTACAAATGTCAAGGAGAGTTTAGGATAAAGTTCAGGCAATTTAGGAGGGATTATGCTCACAGATCAGAAGTTGCTCTTTTTGTTGAGAGTTGCAAAATGGCTCAGCCACTTACGAGCACAATTGAAAATAACCCCAAGTTTATCCAGTCTAAGATGTGGCTGGTTAGTGGAAACTATTACATGAAGAGTTTTCCTTGCTTCATAGGAAGTGGTTTTCTACTGAGTCACACTATTGCTCCATCGACCTCAGTATTGCCTACATGGACTGCCAACAACTCCCCGGGGTTTTAGAGAGGAATCTCTCCTAGCCTTAACTGGTGATGTTGGGATAGAACCTGAGACCTTTTGCTTGCAAAGCAAACGTTCTGTCACTGAGCAACACACCACCCCCTGCAGTGGCCCATGATTGCACCTCTTTCTGCATTTTCTCCCAGCTGTACATCCTGTCAGATCAGACCCCAGCCTTATTTTATTTCATTTCATAAGATTTATATACCGCTTGATTGTAATAAAATCTCAAAGCGGTTTACAAAAAGAATAAAACAATTAAATTGTCAGGAGGGGAAACAGTCTCAACAACTATTTAAAACATTCAAAAATAATTAAAATAAATGATAAACTAAAGACCAGTTTAAAACACGTATCAACATTATATACATTCCAATTGGCTTGCCTAAACAAATATGCTGTTAACAGGTGCAAAAAAAGGATACACTGAAGGCACCGGCCTGATGTCAATAAGCTGAGAGTTCCAAAGTTTGTGTGCTGCCACACTAAAAGATCAGCTCTTACAAATGCAGAATCAGTATTACGTAGCACCTGTAACAGTGCCAGTCCTGCAGATTGAAGTGGTCACATTACGTAATGCAAAATCGCAAGTAAACTGACCCCAGGCTAATAGTAACATCTTGAACTTGGTCCAGTAGCAGATTGGCAACTGGTGCAGGTGTCTGAGCAGAAGAAGAAGAGTTTGGATTTGATATCCCGCTTTATCACTACTCGAAGGAGTCTCAAAGCGGCTAACATTCTCCTTTCCCTTCCTCCCCCACAACAAACACTCTGTGGGGTGAGTGGGGCTGAGAGACTTCAGAGAAGCCCAAGGTCGCCCAGCAGCTGCATGTGGAGGAGCGGAGACACGGACCCAGTTCACCAGATTACAAGTCTACCGCTCTTTACCACTACACCACAATGGCTCTCAGAAGTGTTATGTGCTAACAGGGTCTCACTCCAGCAGCAACAGCAGCTTCTGGATCAAGAGCAAGGGAAGCTCCAAATATAGCATAGACTCTGTTCGTTGTTGTTCAGTCGTGTCCGACTCTTCGTGACCCCATGGACCAGAGCACGCCAGGCACGCCTATCCTTCACTGCCACCCGCAGTTTGGCCAAACTCATGTTAGTAGCTTCGAGAACACTGTCCAACCATCTCATCCTCTGTTGTCCCCTTCTCCTTGTGCCCTCCATCTTTCCCAACACCAGGGTCTTTTCTAGGGAGTCTTCTCTTCTCATGAGGTGGCCAAAGTACTGGAGCCTCAACTTCATAGACTCACAGAACCATAGACTCACAGAACCATAAAACCATAGACTTGTGGAGTTGGAAGGGACCCTGAGGATCATCAAGTCCCACCACCTACAATGCAGGAATATGCAACTGTCCCATATGGGGATTGAACTTGCAACTTTGGTGTTATCAACACCATGCTCTATCCAACTAAGCTAATCTATTATTGAAATAACCAATGCATGAACTACTATGGCCCAGCTTTTCTAGTCCAGCTTTTTCCTGTCCTGCCCCTCTGCAAAGGTGATCCATCAAAGCGACCAAGGGCAATTCAGTTCCATGACCAGATCTGAAATGAAATCATCCATGTCATCCAAGAATGCTTGCAGCAATTTCCCCTAATATAAGGCATTTGTATACATTTGTTTCACTAATATAAGCAGTACTGTGCACTCCCTACTAATATGCAGCTTTATTGCACAAGATTTTGGACTGGAGAACTGTGTCAAAGGATCTGGAGTTGTGCAGATTTCAAAGGTTAGCCCATTTTGCTTAATATATTGGTATGGGAAATACAAATTAGGTAAGTTTGTATTAAAATGTGACTCAAACATACCCCTTTCCCAGCCTTAATAGAAATTGGCTGTAAGTTACCTTTAACCTGCTCCTGCCAACCTAGCAGTTTGAAAGCATGTCAAAGTGCAAGTAGATAAATAGGTACCGCTCCAGCGGGAAGGTAAATGGGGTTTCCGTGTGCTGCTCTGGTTCGCCAGAAGCGGCTTAGTCATGCTGGCCACATGACCTGGAAGCTGTATGCCAGCTCCCTCGGCCAGTAACGCCAGATGTGCGCCACAACCCCAGAGTCGGACATGACTGGACCTAATGGTCAGGGGTCCCTTTATCCTTTACTTTTAAGCTCCATGTGTTTAAAAACTGCATTAATTGAGTCAGTCCAACATAGTAATTCCTCCCCAGGCTGCATCACGTTCTGCACATATTCTAATACAGAGGGTAGCCAGCATGAATGAAGACAGCTGGGTTCAGAAATGCTGGCTTAATTGAAATGCATAGTTAATACTCTTTGTAGTTGGAGCACACACAGGGCAGGGGGGATACAGGCATTGGGTTTCTTTTCCATTGCTAGAATACACCCCCTCAAAAAAAAAAAAATCTTGGAAGTTGTAAGTTTTAATTTTTCAATTAGAAAAAGCATTCTCACTTCAATCAATATCTGTCAGGAGTGGCCATTAAGAGAATCTTATGTCTTGCTTGGGGCGGTGGTGGGATGCTCTTACAGATTAGGTCAGAAGATGAGCATTAACACTCTCCCTAAATGCGCTGCCTGGTTTTTTATCTGCAGGCTTCGTCTTTTCAGAGGCACAGCTGCTGATTTACAGTGCTTGAACCCTTCAAGCAAAAGCTGGAATCATGGCAGTCCATCACAGCATTGTAGCCCTGTGCCCTTCACCGCCCTTGGATGTGCCTCCCCCTTTGCAGTTCAGAAGAGAGGGAAAGTGGGGACCCACGTTGATTTAATGGCCCTTGAATTACTTAATGAAAAAATTGAAAGTGAAGGTAAGATAATTGCTTTAGTACTTGAGGGAAAGACCCTCCAAACTTTGCAATTTAAGCAGGTGGGGATGAATTTTGGCCCTCCAGATGTTACTGAACTGCAGCTCCGCAATGCAAGCATTGGGCATGCTTGCTGGGGTGATGGCAGTTGTAGTTCAGCAACATCTGAAGGGCCAAACATTCCCCATCCCAGTTGATGGAACCAATGGGGAGGCTTTATAACAGGAAGGTCTAACCCAGGCATCCCCAAACTATGGCCCTCCAGATGTTTTGGCCTACAACTCCCATGATTCCTAGCTAACAGGACCAGTGGTCAGGGATGATGGGAATTGTAGTCCAAAACATCTGGAGGGCTGAAGTTTGGGGGTGCCTGGTCTATCCTATCAGTCAGGCCAGCAGCTCCCAAGCCCCTCTTTCCCTGAAGCCAGACTTCTGAAGCTGGTATTTTGAAGTTGGGTGGGAGTCATAAAACCTGAAATGAATAAAGATAGAGCAGAAAGATGCTGTACAGGTCTGAAGAGCTCTTGGCAAAGTATCCCCCACCCCAAATCCCCTGCTATACCAATTCACCAAGTCATGGGTTTACCTGGCAGTCACAGTGGGCAGCTATACAGCGCTATTTAACATTTCCTACGGTCCCGTTAGAGTGCATGTTCTCCCACCATTTAAACAGTAGAACACATATAGGATTGCACTATAAATGAATTAACTGTTGGTGGAACACCAAAGGAAAGTGTATTTAAATTTGTTTGCAGACAATCCATAGCTGAGAAAAGTGGTGTAGTTCGCTGTAATTCTAGTTGACATTCCAAGGCCACAGTCCTTGGCCTGCCGCCTTGGACATTAAGCCCATTGAAATTACTTCTGAATAAACATGGTTTAGATCAGTCTGTGAAAATACCCATGTAAATTAGCCTGGAATCAAAAGAGCAATAACCTAAGGCAGCAATCTAGCACTTACTGAGGTGAATGGTAAAACTTTCATTGATTGTAATGGAGCTGTTTTGCACACCAAGAACGGATATTGATTGCTTCGAAGCCCGTGAACCCTTTGTTAATTTTCAAAATGTCTGGAGTTGTGTTCTTAGGTCTGAAATCATAGGTACCTACTGAAGAAACCATGACACAGTTCCAGGATTGCTACTTCTTACTCCAGACACTGTATGTTTCCTTCTAAATCCCCAAGGGAAGCAGAAGATAAGGCAGCCTTAGCTCCTTCATGGCTTCTCCTGCTTATTTTCCCAGTTCTCATATTGTCTAGTCCTCTGTCACATGTACTGGTCAACAATCAGTTGTCCAAATAGGAAAGGGTCATGACTCAGTGGTACAGCAACTGTTTTGCCTCCAGAATGTTCCAGGTTCAATCCCTGACACCTCCAGGGTTTTATATAATAATCATAATAATCATAATTTATACACTAAAAGCAAGACCTTAGACTTAAAATAGAATGTATTCTGCAAATCCCAGGATCATTTGGGAGAGCCATGTCAGTTAATCTGATAAAAGGGGAAATAAGTTTGTAATGCATGTACGTGTCTGGCTTCGGGCTTTTATTGGGATCTTTGGAAATGTGCAGCTCTATTTATCCAGTTCTGTTTTCCTTTGCTCTTATATGCTCTGCTGTGATAATTCAAGGCAAACTTGCTTAGTGTATGAGATATGACCAGAACTGTATTTGCGAATGTAGAGAAATATACTAATGAGTTATGGCATTCTCTCCCCCCACCCCCGGTGACTTTTTTCCATGACCTTGTCCTGTAGTTTGCTTTGTGACCAATTTATTAGGCAAGCCAGGAAAATAGAACAAAATTTAATTTAAGCAGTGATGTTGGGTTGGTTCTCTGTGCTGATAGCAGAAATGGCAGTGTTTTATGTTATTGTTGCAAGAATTTCTTGAGCTGTTTTCAGCATCTCATAGATTATTTGCAGAGAAGCATCTGGGTAATTTTCCATCTGCTATAAATGGCTCTGCAAAGATTCAGCAGCCCAGGTCCTCCAGTTTCCTTAATTTATTTCCATTTTGTGTCTGTGAATCTGTGTATGCAATTCATTTGTCTGGATCTGCTTAATTTGCTCCCTCCTAAGGAAAATAATATCTGACTGAACATTTCCCTTTCAGGGCCATACATTAGATTAAGGAGTTGTATCTGGTGGAAATAAAACAGGATGCAAACTTAGGGTTCAACTAGCAGCTTCCCATTTTCAAGTCCGTTGAATGCACTGGGGTACCAAATGCAATAGATTTGTTAAGCAGCATTGATCTGATTAGTGCTCAACTGAGAGATCACTGGGAGCCATGTGCTCTTGTGCGTTCTAAAGGAAGAGTGGAGTATCATTATAACAATGTATAATTTCTTTGGGCAGTCAAAGTTCTGCCATAGCTATTTTGGAAGAGGAAAATATCTCCGGCAACAATGTTTAGCTACCACCTGGCTACCCCAGGCAAATTTTGCTATAAACACCTCTTGTAAAGAATGGGATGCACAAATCCATGACTCTCTCTCTCTCAATCTCTCTCTCTCTCTCTCTCTCTCTCTCGTGTGAGAGAGAGAAAGAGAGAGAGAGAAACACATACACACACTGTGTGGAATTCAGTCTCACACCCATCCAGTAGTTTTATCTGTACAAACATTGCAGCTTGCCAGATAAATCAATTCCCTCCTCCCCGCCTCTTCCCTGTGCTGTTCTGAGGTTTTCCTGACCACCTCCCACCTGAGCCTATTTCAGGGGCTTCGGAGGGCATGCAGTGTAAGAGAGAAGAAAAGGTCCCATTGTCTCGCTCAGGGCTTCTGCTGATGGGAAGTGAATACTGCCCACGGTATGTGCTTACATACACCTGTATATGTATATTTACTTATTTATTGGTACCATGGCCACTGGCTGAAATGACTGAGAGCCAAATCAAACATTTCAGTGCCAGCTGCTGCATTCAAAGATGACACAACTTTTCACATAAGGAAAAGCAACCTGGTTGGATGTCTCATTCTATAGGGACTGTTCCATGCATGCATTTTAAGGGCAGCTCGTGAACCTATTTGAATATCCCATTGGGACATGGCCCCCGCGCTTTAGATGTCAGTATTAATTAGCTCCTCAAAGCCTTCCACGGGCGCAACTTCACAGAAATGAATGGCACTTGTACAAAAGTGGGCCAGCTGGAGATTCATGATGTTCCATTGCTTTCATTGTCAGATTAGCAGAGAGAAGCTTAAAATAGATTTATTTTTTTCCTGGTTACAAGTTTGACAAAGGCTGTGACCTTAAACACCCTGACTTGGAAGAAAGTTCCTTTAAGATTAAAGGGACTTAGAAACAAAAAAAATGCATCGGTAATGAGTGCCTTCCTTTATAAATAAAAATGTAGCAGGAAAGGATGGTCGCTCCATTACTGGGTGGAAGGTGAACAGGTGCTCAGTGTGTGGGAGGAGGAAGATACAGGAGGTTACTGTGGGGGGGGTTGTGTGCAAAGGGGGAGATGTTGCACAAAGGGAAGTGGAAGTACCTATGGGCATGGGGTGAAGATGAAAAGTGGAGCTGCAGAATAAAAGAGAGAAGTGAGTTGGGAGGGTGAAAACCAGGCGTAGCAGTTCTATGAGGTGGGGAGGGGAAATTCTAGGGTGTTAGTGTGGGAGAATGGCTGAGGGCGGAGGTTGGCAAACAGCCCCTAGTAATACTTTCTTTTTCTGTGACCACCCAGCCAAGGCCTGGAAGCAAATATTCCTTCTTTGCTCAGAAAGCCCTGGGTATGTGAAACCGACAAGCACACCCTGATTCCGCTGTCCAGCATTCACCAAGATGCTCATGCCAGGTATTTTTGTACTTCTGTTGAATAGGTTTCTGTTTATTCTTCCTCGTGTTGTTTTCCACACCAGTGTATCGTAATATGGAATATAAAACAGGGGGAAATCAATAAAACTCTACTCCCCCTTCGATGCCTCTCCACAAGGAAAAGTAGCTATTCATAAAGTGATGCTTCATTTGATGGAACCTGGAAAGACTAAGGCATTCTACTGTGAAAAAATGCAAGGGGAAACACATTGGTTAAAACAACCTAAATCTCTCTCTCTCTCTCTCTCTCTCTCTCTCTCTCTCTCTCTCTCTCTCTCTCTCTCTCTCTCCCCTCTCTCTCCAACACACACACACACACACACACACACACACACACACACACTTTGAATCTTGTCCAGCTACTGCTGCTCTAGAAATACCGTATTTTTTGCTCCATAAGACGCACTTTTTTCCTCCTAAAAAGTAAGGGGAAATACCTGTGCGTCTTATGGAGCGAATGGTGGTCCCTGGAGCTGAATTGCCCAGGAGCCAAAAGCAGATTGTGCTTTTTATTTTACAAAGAGAAAAGGGAGTGTTGAAAGGACCCCGCTCAGCAGCTGATCAGAAATAGATCGGGAGAGAGATAAGAGTCCCAGCTCCCTTTCAGCCCCGCCCTCCTTTGTTGAATGTGCTGCAGAGGGAGGTTGTTTGTTTCCCCAGGACATGTGACTGGCTGATTAGATTATCTGTCTGGAAACAGTAGAAATGGCTCCTTTTCCTTAAGATTTTTCAGAAATGTGAGTTAAACCCCATAAAAATGGGGCTTTTCCTCTTTGTTTTTCCCCCTTTGCAAAAAAAGCTGCAAAACCTTTAGCTGATCCTCAAAAAAAAAACCAAAAAACAAACAAACCAGGGCTTTTCCCTTTGCAAAAACAGCTGCAAAACTTTCAGCTGATCCTCAAAAAAGCCAGGGCTTTTCCCTTTGCAAAAATGCTGCAAAACTTTTAGCTGATCCTCAAAAAAACAACAAACAAACAGGGCTTTTAGAGGAGGAAAACCAGAAAAATTTTTTTTCCTGGGTTTCCTTCTCTAAAAATGAGGTGCGCCCTATGGTCCAGTGCGTCCTATGGAGCGAAAAATACGGTAAATCCTGCTGTCATTATGGATAGTTCTTTGAAAACATTAAATCAGTGTACTCTGGTCATCTAAATGACATTATCTTAGGGATTTTGATGCAGGATGCAGAACATCTCACTCTTCTTGTATCTTTTAAACATATTAAAATGCTATTGCCTCTTGAGCATGATTCATATTGGATAGTAATGAAATTGACAATAATTTGTTATTGAAATAAGCCACACACACACACACACACACACACATTTTTAAGTCACATATCCCTTTTCTTGGCTTTAAGACAGCGTGTAAGGGTCAATCAGGCTCTCTGGTGTCCCAGAGAATAGGTCTAAATGAACACCCACACATTTGATTGATTAGGTGGCAGATGGCAGGAGCAAGAAGCTCATGTGCAAGGACCACAATTTTCAGGGAAGGTAGCAATTATTAGCAAGGATAGGGACCACAAAATAGGAAGGGTATTTTCAGGGGTAAACCAAGGCCTCTCCGCAGGTGAGGGAAAGTGTCCTCTTGTCCTAAGACAGAAGGGGCAATGAAGAGGTGCATGTGTGCTGCTGTCTCCACAACCAGACCACAAGACCACATACATATCTGCACAGTGTCATTTTTGGATGTGATGGAAGACCAAACATTGTTACATATTGTGGTCACTTGATATTCATTCGGAATGACAAGCTTGGTGAAAGGTCAACAAGTTTACAGGTGGAGGGGAGAAATAGCAACAATGTGGTTTCATTGTTCTTCCTCTGCAAACAAAGATGTGTCGCCGTGGTCTTAAAAAAAAAAAAAAATTGACACGGCAAGAACTGTTGTTAAAAGTTGTTTCCTATTACTCCAGAGCCAGATTTCCAGCAAAGTAAGCACAGGTTGTAAGCAACAGGGCTATTTTATTTGGCAACTGTGCAAAGGTTATTAAAAAGTAGAGAGTAAATTAAAAAAGTTAATCTCTTTAGTGCTGGCTTAGGAGCATTAGCAGCACCCCCTATAGCTAATCTTTGGTCACGCGATTAGTCTATAACAACAGAAGCTGTAAATCTTCTGCACTGCTTTTCACCTGCTTTGCCTTTCTCCTCAAGTAGCCGGGCTGTCACGTCCTTTTCTGCAGGGGTGCTTGACTGGGGCAATAGTCATTTCTTTATCTATATAAACATTTCTCTCCTGTCCTTCTAAGTGCACCGTTCACTATTCAGCACAGCTTTTGACAACATGAAATTGCTATGTCATATTAAAACAATACAGCTAATTAAAGTAAAATGGATTGGAACCATGCAATCCTCATCACATCTACTCAGAGGTTAGCCCTGTTGAATGCACCAGGGCTTATGCCCAGGTAAGTACCATTGACGTTCATGGGTATGACTAAAATTGGATCCAACTTTTCCCTTTTGTAGGAAGACACCTACGGTATTTGACAAAGAATTCTACTTCTTGTGATTTTCAGCAGCCAACGTAACCTGCCCTACACTTAATCTTTGGCTGTAGCCTTGTTCATTTGCAGGCTGGTACAATGGACATGTTATCCCTTGAAATACTGAAGCTCAACCGCTTCCCTTCTCTTGAATATTAGGCTCTGTCACTTGTCTTTTTGGTGCCTATTGAAGGCCTTGCTCTTTCAACAAGCCTTTTGTACTGGAAACATGGGAATACACCTTGTTTTCACAAGGAGAGAGATGGCGTCCAACAGGTTATCTCTTTAATGCCTTATTTAGGCAGTCTGGAACTTCCTAAAACTGTATGGAAGAATCACTGGAAGCAGCAGCCATCCATACTCCTGATATGAAGAAGTGATCAGTGTGCGCCGTGCAATCACAGTGATACGGGAACTTTTTGGTGCTTGCAGCGGAAACAAAGACAAACTGCATCCTCGATTTATTCAAAGCAATAAGAAGGGGTGTACATTGTACAATGCACAAAACATTGTACAAGTATTAGAAAATTTGCAAGCTCTATTTTTCTTGTATGCTATGTATATTACATAATACATTATACAGTTACATATACAAAAGTCAATTTATTGATTTCAGGGTGACCTTTTCCCCAAAAGATTTGGGAATGACAGTTCATTCCTTTGTTTTTAGGCAAAAGTTCATCTAACTAAGCTACTGGAACTTGAGGTTGTAAAAAAAAGTTATAACCCTGGTGTACATTTCTCAGAGACCCTTTTCTGTGTCCCATGTATTATGCTTCTATAAAAATGGGTATACCCTATACAACCTTATGTGGCAGTTTTGAGCTTAGAAAGTTTTTGGGGGAAACAGCAATTACATCACGCAAATTTGAAGGAAAAGGAGGCCATGGACAAGAAACAGAAACATCTGGCTCTTGTCTCCCTTATATGCCATATATATCACTGAAGCCAAAATGTTCATTTGGGACACTCTATTTAAAAACGTCAAAATCTGATCTGATGTCAGCAAGTCACTTGACAGCAGATGTTATAACTAATTTAAAGGCATCTACCTAAACGAGGGTGCCGTAAGGTTGCATCAATTTTTCATGCTAATGCACATCAATGCATTTAAATAGGCTTCACTCCCATTCATCCCCTGATATATGTGTGGGAGGGGGAAAGGCTAAACAAAACTAGTAGTTAATATAAAGGTTAAAGAAGATACCACTAAAAAGACACAAATAGAAATAAACTCAGTAGACAAATCATTTGACATTTGAAAGGAGTGTTCATGCTCCCAGTTTTCAAGTTCTAATTTTCTGGTTCCCAGCACAGAGGATTCAGTCTTATTGAATTTGCTTAGGGATGGACAAATCTATCGATGTTGGTTTCTTCTCAGTTTCCCAGTCTTAAATTCCATTCTCCACATTTCCACATCAGTTTGAGAAACAGGTCCTCATGAAAATTCAGCAGAATTTTTCAGCATATTTTTGTGCATATTACATACGCATCTTTATATGTACTAATAGACACAATTTTACCACTCATAACGCAAAACAAATTTACCTAGCATAATGCATTTTTTAAAAGATTTTTTTATTATTTTACCATAAAACAAAGAAAGAGAAAAAACATTACATAGACATAAACACAATAAAAACACAATACATAATAAACAATAATCAAAATAGGAATAATCACAATAACAACAAACAAAAAAGAACGTATACAAACCTTAACAAATATCTATCTTTGTACTTTTCTTATTTCTAACTTATCTGTTAGGGGACTTCCCCTGTTCCCTCCACTGCCTTTAAAATCATATATACTCTTTAGGTGGCTTTATATCTTTTTCCAATAACTTTTACCAAATCTCTTAATACTCTTTAAAATTATTTAATCTAATATAAATCATCACATATAGTCAATATCTTAAAGTATTCTTGCACCATTAAATTATTCACATCATAAATTTCTTCTGAACAATTTTCCTAATATTAATCTGCTAAAGCCGATTCTTCTAATTAATTCTGCTCAAATATTCAAATGTTCAGTTTTACACGCTTAAGTAAATAGTCCTTAAATTTCTTCCAATCCTGCGACACCTTCTCCTCCCTCTGGTCTCGGATTCTAGCGGTCAGTTCAGCGAGTTCCATATAGTCCATTAACTTCATCTGCCATTCTTCCACTGTTGGGATCTCTTCACCCTTCCAAGTTCTTGCCAATAAAATTCTAGCGGCTGTTGTGGCATACATGAAAAAAACTCTATCCTGACTGGGAATCTCTTCACTAGCATAATGCATTTTCATATTTTTACTGATGTTTGCATTATTATGCACACTTTAGTACAGTAGCACCTCGGCTTACGTTACCCTCGGGTAATGTAAACTTTGGGTTGCGAAAGCGGCAAACCCAGAAGTGTTTTGCTATGCACGCATGTGCACAAGCAGTCCCGCCAGCTGCAGAAACTTTGGGATCAAACCAGAATTCTGGAAAGCATCCTGTCTGCAACCAGAGGTACCACTGTATATGCATTTTTGTATACATTACATGGTTGGAGAAAGGCATTGCAAAATTCAGAGAAGTGCAAATTACAGAGGATGGCTGTTGTTGCTTATTGGTTCCTGTATTGTTTCAGAAAGTGCAAATTAGGTAGCCTTGCCTTTAAATGGGAATTGAATCAAATTTCTCCCCCCACCGCTACATTTCCAGTGTTACACTCCTTTTGCAAGTAGACTACTCATGTGATCAGTCACTTGTGGAAGTGATGGTTGATTTGATTGCTAGAACCAACGCCGGCCTAGAAGATCAGTGTGTCAGTTTTGTGCCTGACAATTTGACCATCATGAAGTCATATGTATCCAGTGGTATTTTCCCTCTTCCCCTCCCTACTGGTGCCTTTAACATATATTTATGGGGAACATTGGAAGTTGCCTTATACCAAAACTGATAGAATCATAGAACTGTAGAATTTGAAGTGACCATGATAGCCATCTAGTCCAATACAGGAATCTTTTGCCCAACGTGGGATTCAAACCCACAATCCCGAACCCTTGGTCCATCTTACTTAGTATTATCTACACTGACTGACAGAGGCTCTCTAGGATTCCTGACCTGGTTCTTTCCTAGCCCTGCCTGAAGTTGGAAGGAAATGAAGCTGGGACCTTTTGCATGCAAAGGATGTGTCTGATCACTGAGCTAAGGGCTCCCCCTCATCAAATGTCACATGTATGCCTCAGACATCTATGGGTTTGTTTTTTTAGCAACAAACTACTAAAGCACTACCAAACATCCCCTTAATCGAAAAATGTGCTTGTTAATGTGCTAGTTGTGCCTGTTTTATCACAGCCTGCACTGACATAAACTATATGTTACTCTTCCTTGAGCGCTGCTTAGAGCAAAAAGGCCACCCAGCACGACAAGTTTCATACATCAAATGGCAAAGGAATGACAAATCTACTTCATGTTGAAATTAAATGTCACATAGGATTGGATCCAAAGGTTCTCTTCTTCATGCAGAATGTGCTTTCCACTCATGCATGAGCTGTTTCACACCTCTGACATCAGAGTGTGCAGGAGAAAATTAAAACTATGCCCAAAGATGTTTCTCTGCAGAAGCATAGTAATCGCTGCAGAACTTGCCTGTTATATCACTGTACAAGCTCTTTCCCCGACATTCTGGAATGTCATCACCCAGTAAATGGGTTGAAATATTAACTGAGAGCATAAGAAGAGCTGGCTGGATCCAGCCAATGGCCCATCTGGTCCAGCATCCTGTCCTCACCGTGGCCAACCAAATTCCTGTGGTAGCCAAACACGAGACCACTTGCCTCTCCTGCAGTTTCCAGCAACTGGTATTCATAAGAATTATTTATTCTGACCATAAAGGCAGAATATACCCTTTGAAACATTTATCCTCCATGATATGCCTAGTCCTTTTCTGTAGCCATCAAAGTTGGTGGCCATCACTGCCTCTCGTGGAAGTGAGTTCCATAGTTTAACTATGCATTGGGTGAAGAAGTCCTTTCTTTTGTCTTCCAACATTCAGCTTCATTGAATGTCCATGAATTCCAGTATTACAAGAGAGGGACGAAAACTTTTTTATCTATCCACTTCCTCCATGCCTTTTCTGTGAACTAAAAAAAGTCCCAGATACTTCGGCCTTTCCTTGTACTTCCTGAGTCCAATTGATCCATTTGGTTGCCCCTTTCTGGATCTTTTCAAACTCTACAAGATGCTTTTTGAGGTCAGGTGTTAGAGACTGGACTGAAGAGGAGAATGGTTGAGGCCCACCCCCATTCACCTGTAGCTTCCAGAGAAGAGGAAGGCAGTCTTGAATTGCAGCAGGGTTTTGAGGAAGATAACAGCTCAGAGACAGGCAAACAGCAGAGTTATGAGGTGTTAGGAAAAGGAGGAGGGGAGGCAGAGCAGCTAGCTGACACGTCACTGGACAGCATAACCAACCCCCCTTCTCCCAAAATGTCATGTTTGTTAAGGCTACAAAAACAAAGGGCACAGAGGCAGTTGTCCACAGGTGGAGAGGTGGGTGTTGTTGTTAGAAAGGAAGGGGGGGAGGTCAGTGTGAGCAACGCCATCATTGAGGAATGACTGTACTTCTTTGTCTTTCACTGTGATGACTGAATACATCATAAGTAAGAACTTTCTTGTTTTCCCTGATTCTTGGTGCCATCAGGGGAGGGAGAGAATTCCTCACTCCTGACATCGGGTGACCAGAACTGTACATAGTATTCCAAATGCTGTTGCACCATAATTTTTACAGCACCATCAGCAGTTTTATATCCAAGGATTAGTGTTAGACCCATATTTGAATTTGACTTCAAGACCCCCCATGTTTCAGTATTTTGCTAGGGAAACACAGCATGCTTCTTAAAAATAAAAATAATAATTCATGGGGATGTTTACAACGTTAATTATATATGGAACGTTTCAGGCATCTGTTACCAAACAAATATCAGGAGGTGGTGAAGAATGGCTGATGAAGCAAATGTAAATGTAAGGCTAAGGAGAAGCCAGGCCTTGAATGAGAACTGGCTGACTTATACCTTCTTCCATGCTGCAAAGAGATGCTGATCACGGAATGAGAAACTTTAATGAGGAAGCCAAGAGGCCTGACCTTGGACTCCACCATGATTATCAAGATTCTGCAAAGTCTTCGGGTTTTATTAGCTGCATTATTGTCCTTTGATTCTGATTAGAGAAAAGTTCGTCACAGCCTAGACAAAGGGTAGCACCTATTATTCTTTGCCTGAGAAATGCTCACTGTGACGCATATGGTTGAAGTCCTGAGACAAGGCAGCTTTAATTCTCTTTCATCGCAGCTGGATTTCATACTGATTAGCTATAAGATTTGCATGTATCATTTTTTTTAAATCAAGCATATCTTCTGTGGTTCAGGTATTTCTATGAAAAGCAGGACCTCAGTCAAATCTTCACTGGGTAGAACAGATCTCAAGGAAAACGTTTGATTGCTGTCCCATATATTCAAGACTGTAGAGCTAAAATTAACTATGCATGATTTACTCAAAAGCCAGTTCCACTGAGCTCAAAGCAAGAGAAAAGGAATCCAAAATACACAATACCTCAGTGGTACCTTGGTTTACAAACTTAATCCGTTCCGGAAGTCCGTTCTTAAACCAAGTCGTGCTTTCCCATAGCAGTGGGGGACTCAATTTACAAATGGAACACACTCAACAGGAAGCGGAACATGTTCTTGGTCCAAGGCAAAGTTCACAAACCAAAACACCTACTTCCGGGTTTGCAGCGTGCTTAATCCAGTTGTTCATAACTAAGCTGTTCTTAATCCAAGGTACCACTGCATTAGAACTAGGAATAGAATCTTCTGATAAATAAAGCATTGATCTAATGTAAGTGGATCCCTCCCACCCCCCTTCATCTCTGTCTTGCTCCCAATTATACATGTTACTGTACATATGATACTATATTGAAATGCGCACACATTACCATACTTATAAAATTATTCAACAACCCTGAAATCAATATTTGTTGCAAAATGTGACCTCAGCTTGAAGCTGTCTGGATGAATCAATGGGCTTTGACTTTTGAATTCAGCAGAGCACTATTGTCTATGATAAATAGATCATCCAGATTTGAATTTGTTTAAAACTCTTCTATTTTATCCCTTTCCCCAGAGCAGATTTTTGTTTCTGTGGTCTTCTTTGCAGAGATCACCTCATTTTCATGTCTGTCTTTGCTATTGCATTAGTGCTTGGGATGCCAATATAAAATGTGCTGCAGTTTTAATGACATGAATCAATTGCCTTGAAACACATATTTAAATTTCTCTGTCCTTTGGAACAGATCACAACGGAATATGTATGACCAAATCAGAATTAGCAGGGAATCATTCCAGACTGTGTGAATTGCCGTAACAGTGCAAAGCAATTCATGCTTGTTTCCTTCAAAAACCTCAAAGAAGATGTTTCTATTTTTTTGTCAGTGCATCTTGTTTTAGCTCAAGCTCATGCATCTTTTTAGAATTTACAATTCAGTCCACTGTGTTTTAATTGTTTAAACAATTCTTTTGCAAAAACACCCTTATCTTGAAACCACTTGGCTCAAGCAACTCACATGAAATAGGACTAATTGCAACATGACCAGATGGTTTTCTTTATGCAAGATAATATTGGACACTAGCTGAAGAAAGAAATCCGCTAAATGTTTTGCAGATGGATCACTGCAGCAAATGAATAGGGTCACATATGCAATGGAAAGCTAACTGGGTTGGGGGACACACACAACCATGCACGACTATGCAGCAAACAACTTTAATTAATAGCAGTCATGCACCCAAAGCACTGTGAGTGGAAGGAAAAATATATGAGTGATGCCGGTCCATGAACTCTTACACAAGTGATAGAAGAAGACTGTGCAGTGCCATAATGTTTCAGTATTAGAAACACAAGGTTGAACCCAGACCATCAGGGGAAATATTACCACTCTGATTTGAGGCACAGAGTTTGGATTCACCAAAGTTTGAATTGCATCCAAAATCCTGTCCATCAAGGTGGAACGTGTTGGGCAGTTTTCTTTTCTGGGTGGATCCAACGGCCTTAGTGCCCAAATGACCCATTTTATGGCTTTCCATTGCTGGAATCACCACTGGTGGTAGCTCAAGGCTTCTGCCGCGGTGGAGTCTCCTTCACTAGCAGTGCTTCTCAAGGAAGAGTTATGTTTCAGTAGTGGAGCATTTGCTTTGCATGCAAAAGACCCCAGTTTCAATATCTAGCTAAGGCTAGGAGAAGTGCCTGCCTGAAATTCTGGAGAGTCACTGCCAGTCCGAATGTAGTCAGCACTGGGCTAGATTGACCAATGGTCTGACTCACCATGAGGCAGCTTCCAATGTGCTAAACTCTGCCCTCTGTGACTATGCTCCATCTCAATCCTCCATCCATCAACATTGGGAGGTAGGAATTCCCGCTCAGTTGCATCAGGTCCCATTGAATGCAATTGGTCATATTCATCATGGCTTTAGTTCCCATTCATTTCCGTTTTGGCCCACGGAAGAAACAGGCTAATCCTACCCTTTTCCTGACCCTTCCACATGTTCCTTAAACCAGTTTTAAAAAATCTTTCCAAGAACCCCTTCCATTCTCTTCAAATCACCAACCCCACAAGCATCATATGCAACCTAAACCAACTTATCTCTGAACTCAAGTCAGCTCTGAACTCGTTTCATTGAAGGCCGCTCCATTACTGAGCACCAACCAGCCCTCACCTGCCTGCCTTCTTTCTTCAAACCAGTCCAGGGGTTAAGACTAATTGTCAGCTTCCTCCTCATGAATGCCAGTGTTGACCTTGTAGCAGACAGAAGGATGGGGACAAAACTGGAATTAGTTCGCTCTGCCTGACATTGATTCTGGCTTTACCAGTTTTATTAATAATAAAAATTATCAAGACTTTCCATAATACAATAAAAAACAAACTAATCTAAAACAAGAATAATAAACAAGCTCTACTAGTTTTGGATATTTTACTGTGTTTGATGTTTTAATTTGTTGAAAGTCACCCAGAGTGGCTGGGGCAACCCAGTCAGGTGGGTAGCATATTAATACACCCATCGTCATCATCATTACCTACTGTTGGGCTCCCTGCCTTCTGCCCCACCAGTTTCAATGACCACCAGTTTCTGTGAACTAGGTTTAAGTCTTCTGGTGTCCTTTGTCCTATGGTTTCTTTCTTTTTTTGTCTCAGAGGTTAAAACTTTTTTGGGATGGTAGTAGTGGATCGGTAATGGCTAGTTATTAGAATATAGGAGTGGAATTGGTATTCAGAAGCCAGTGCAGATGCAGGCATGTTAATTTTTGTAGTAATTAAAGCAAAACAGATGGTTTGTTTGCGGCATTTTATAATATTGCTCATTTTTATTTTGATTCATTAATGCTGGCCATAAAATGCTACAATGAAGCGCAGAAATCAAAAAGGCAAACATGGAAAGTCAATGATAAACAGTGCTTATATTACCCAACCCCATAAAAATTAACTAGTAAACATCGAAAACATAACTGTCAAATTATTTATAGAGCTTCCCTTTGCATAAATATTTTGGAACATTGGCGGTATATAACAGGTGCAGCTGTCAATAAGCCTCTGTGAATCAAGGCACTTAGAGATAAAAGGAAATCACTCAAGCTCAGAGTGGTTAGCAGTAGAAAAATTGCAAAGGAAAGAAAGCAAGGGGCAAGGTCCTGAATACATTTTCATTCTGGGTTGTGGTGTTTTTATCTCCTTTAAGTAGATGTGCTCTTTGCGCCCCCATTAAATAAATTACTTATGAACTTTATCTGCAATCCAGTTAAACTGAAGTTCAAGAATCTAAGACAGTGGAGTCCCATAGACTTCAATGAATAACTAAGTCTCCTCATCCTATGGAGCCCAAGCACCTAGTACTAGTCAAATATTGCCCAAGCGAACCACTGTCAAAAGCAGCTTCCCCCAACCTACCTTCCAGATGTTTTGGGCTCCCATCAGCCTCGGTTAGCAGGTGGTCCAAAACATATGGAGAACACCAGATTGGCTTAGTTAATTAATTAAATTTGTATACCACTCTTCATCCAAACTTGTCAGGGCAGCTCACAATATCACAATATAAAATTTTTAAAAACACAAAATACACAATGAAAACAAGAATGAAAACAAACAACCCCCCCTCCCACAACACAATTAAAAGGTTATTGGATATTAACCAGCCCAAGGCCTGGTTGAAGAAGAACGTTTTCACCTGGCACCAGTCAAACCACCCCAGGGAGAGCATACCACAAATGGGAGCCACTGCAGAAAAGGCCCATTCACATGTTGCCACCCTCTAGACCTCTTGTGGAGGAGGCACACGAAGAAGGGCTTCAGATGACGATCTCAGGGTCCAGGTAAGTTCATATGGAGAGAGGCAGTCCTTGAGGTATTGCGGTCCTGAGTTGTTTAAGGCTTTGTAATTATCTTAATAAATGTAACATATATTAAGATATCTTGTCATTAATAATAAGGTATCTTAATAAATATGAACATTTCTATAGGCATATGGAGAAGAATCAATATATCCTAGTAGGGCTGCATTGTTTAATTGACTACCTTAATTGGCAGTGGAATCCTATATAACAAGGGTGTGTGTGTGTGTGTGTGTTCGTTCTATACAGTGGTACCTTGGTTCTCAAACTTAATCCATTCCGGAAGTCCATTCCAAAACTAAAGCATTTCAAAACCAAGGCATGCTTTCCCATAGAAAGTAATGCAAAATGGATTAATCTGTTCCAGACTTTTAAAAACAACCCCTAAAACAGCAATTTAACATGAATTTTACTATCTAACGAGACTATTGATCCATAAAATGAAAGCAATAAACCATGTACTGCAGTCACACAATCAATCAATCCGTAGCTGAACTAGGTTCCACACAGTCACAAAAACAAAACAAAAATGCAAAATAAATAGCAAAAACAGACAGTCCTCAGCGAAACACTCAAAATGGAAGTGTGCTACTCAAGATAGAAGTGTGGCACTCAAATCGGAAGTGTAACACTCAAAATGGAGCACATTCGGCTTTCAAAAACATTTCGCAAACTGGAACACTTACTTCTGGGTTTGCAGTGTTTCGGTTCCAAGTTGTTTGAGTACCAAGGCGTTTGAGAACCAAGGAACCACCGGACATGTAATTTAGCAGCAGACAGCTCATGGGGCTGTGCCACTCATCTGACAATTTGACTGAATTGCTACAGCATATTGGAAAAGAATAATACATTTTGCCATTCAAAAGGTGATGGGGAAATGCAATGAAAAGTGTGGGATGAATGACTAACAGGAAGATGTGTTAAAACCCTCCAAGCAAATCAGGATGGATGCTCCTTGTAATATATCCACCCCTCAATGGATCAGGAGGAATGTTCAACAAAGACCAAATATAATCTCATTTGTGAGATTATATTTGTGAAAATAAGGAGGAATGCTGAGTAAATAGGTCACCTTGAGGATCCCTAAAATGGCTGGACTGTTGACTCCTGTTTACTCTGCTCTGGGAAGCAGAGTGAAGTCTTGAAGTATAATATATCTCCTCCGCAACTTCTTTTTTCCCTGAGTTCAACTCGAGTGTATTCTGGGACAATTTGCATAGCTATATCTCAGTGATATTTCAGGACCTAGTCTATGCTATTTTATTATCACAGTTATGCAAAAAAAGGGGGGGAGGAAGTATGATTTATTGAGCACTTCATCTGTAATTGTTATGGTGTAAATAGAGGGTTTATAATTGATTAGCTTTATCTTTGTGAGTTAAGGAATGATGCCATAACACACAAGCAGCTGTATCCTTTAACAAGGGAAGATGAATGCCTTGTATAAAACAAACTATACTATGTGATCTTCATACAACAGCAGAATTTAAAATGTTAAAAAAGTGCTAGTCAAAATGCTGACAATGTATAATGTTCTGTGGCGAACTCAAGCAACAGGCTTAGGCTACAAATACATTTATGTCTGCTCTTTGCTTCAAGGATAAATGAGCTATCCAGTGCTAAGAAAATGATCTGTTTTAACCAATGTTTTGCTAGGTTTTTCATCGGTACACTGATACTGTGAGGTCTGAGCAGCAAGGATTTCTTTGCATTTATTGATCGGTAGGTGATGGGGGGGGAATTAATTCTCAATTTCTAAACCAAAATGTGAACTGAAACACAGCTGTCCTTTGAAATTTGCATTTCTTTGAATTTTGTGGTGTAGTTCTCTAGCCAAAAACACTATAAGCTAGGGGGAAAGTGCATGCAAATATGCATATATTTATGAAAATAACACACAAAATGTCTTGTGATATGGAAAACTGCTTGTAAAATGGATATATTAAGTAAAAGTGCATACAAAATGGAGTATGTAAAAAGAAATGTACACTAATTTTGGTACAGACTTTTAAAATAAAAAACCGCCAGCTTATGCAGAAATTAAGTGAGCTGGATTTAAGACTGAAGTACTAAGGGAAATCAAAATGGACAGATTTGTGCATCTCTATTTGTGAATCTCAAATCCTTGGTGAGCAGCAGACTTCCTCTGAATACAAAGCCACGCTCTGATGGATTGAGTGGACAAGACCAAGAGTGGGTCCAATGGTCAAGAAGATGATTTCTGTATGTGCTGTATAGGGAGGTGAGGGGCAGATGGGGATTGTAACCAGGGAAGGTAGCCCTTCTAGGAGAGGGGAAATGTTAAAGCATAGGGGTGTGTGTGTGTGTGTGTGTGTGTGTGTGGCCAGTGGGAGGAGGGAGAGGGAGAGAAAGTTCTATTGCCCAAGCTTGCACAATGCTTAACTTCTTTTCAATCCATTGTATTTGCTTTCTTCTCCTAATACTGGATCTTTCTGTAGACTGAAATCAGATGCAACCTTAAATTAAACAGAGTTAATGGTCCTTCAACAAAAGTACTCTTCTCTTTTCTCTCAGGAAGCTCATGCTTAATTAACGCTTTCTAAACACGTTTTCCTAAGCTTTGAATTAATGCTGCAAATGGCTATTCTGCCCATTTTTGTGTTTCCCATTTTCCCCTTCTTTTGCTGGTTTTCTTCCTGATGTACTCTTGACCTTAAGATTCGTTTGGGATTGCACCATCTCACAACTCTGCTACCTCATTCTGCTGCACCTGTAAATCTAGTTTGACTGGTGAGTCCTACAGGAACAGAAATGTGTAACAGCGCAATCTTGTTTAGGTCTACTGAGCTCAATGGGATTACTCCCAGGTTTGTGTGCATGGGATTGCAGCTTTAGTCAATAATCCAGTTCTGAATATCCACTATCTACCAAATGGTGAAATGTATTGTGGTTTGTTGGAGGAATGGCCTTCCGGACATTGTTAGACTTCAGCTCCCAAGAGCCCTCCTCATGTTCAGGAATGATGAGAGCTGTGGCTCTCTAGATATTGTTGGACTACAAGTTCAAGGTTTTTTTTTAAATAGGGTTATATCCTTTGCACTGCAAATGGAAGGCAATCTCACACCATAGATTCCCCCCCCTTCCCTTCTGTAGCCCCTTTTGGGATAGTAGAGTCTGGGTCATACACACTGGGCAGAGATAATCGTCTGAAACTGGGCAAAAGAATTTGGTGCAAGATTCCCCCACCCAATGTTGGATGATTCCACATAACACAAGTATAAGGCTTTCAGGGATCTGCAAGGGGAACGAGGAGAAGGAAAAGGTCTGCTGTGTGAGCTGCTTTCCAGTTGCACAACATTGAGTGCCACCCACAGTCTTCTATGCTAATGTTTATGCAGCTGTTAATGAAGTAAAGCAATATTAACAGTTTCTGAGTACTAAGCTCCAGTGCTACCATTTGCTTAAATGCATCAGTTGAGCAACCGTCCCCCGAAAGAGTGTGTTAGTCCATGCTGAAAAGCAACAATGGGCATTATGCTTTGGTGCATGATTAATAGAAGACAACAAAACATTATTTTATTTAGCCATGAAAAATGGTATTCCAGGTGTTGCTGTCTATTAATAGCAGACCACAGTGGAGATTAATAATACATAGTAGCAGAAGGGGAAGGAAATTCAGAGTTGTTGCAGGACAACAGGAAATGGTAAATTAAGAGTATTTATTTAGCCAGGGATGTGCTCTGGTTCTATATCTTGGATTTAATTTACAAGGCAACTTTGCAAAATGGAACTAAGAATGTACATCACCCAGATGCCTTGGATCCCCAGTCATAACAACATGTCAGAGAGTTTTACATCTCTGTAGCCAAAACTATTATTTTTCTGTCAAGTGTGGCTTCTTGCCACAAACAGGGGCTGGAAAATACAGACCACAGAGATGAAGTGTTTTGTTTTTAAGATGAATTTCAAGCACAGACCCTGAGTATTTACAGCCCTTTGCTTTGTGCCTACACACTTCCTTTTGCTGCTGTGTGCTACATTAGCAAGCCTGCATTGTTTTGGAGGCCGTTTGTCATGACAAATTCATCTCTCCTTCACCTCTTCCACACATGCACATACACCCTTGGCTTGTTTGTTGTTAAGCTTATGGTTTTTAAATATATTTTGCTACTTATGATAGCATGACCTTAACTTTAACTAAATGGAGTGTTTTTGTTCATAGTAATAAGTGCCACCATTAATAAAAATGCAATTCTGGATGGGAACTTTAGCTGAATAATTAACATAGACAGACTAATCTGCATTTTATGGGAAGATGTCCCTACAAATACATGGACATTCAAAAGAAGTATATTAATTTTACAACTGGTGTTTTGTTTCGGTGATATCCTTAGTATTTTAGTGGAAATGACTGGAAATGTTTGAGTTGTTAATCTTTTTTTTTTTTTTAAAAAAAAAAGGTGCCCCCCCCCATTCTTATTTTAAAAGTTTCTGTTCTAATTTTCAAAATGTCCAACCTGCATTATCATTCAAGCATGAACTCTAGGGCAATGTACATAAAATATGAATAGAATTTTTAAAATTATAATATGCTATGCATATGCCATAATGTGTAAACTTGTGTGTATGGCATGTGGCGAATGCACATGACCATACCACTTGAGTGGCAAAGTGTGCTTTTCCTGTCCCACAGTGCATTAAACATAACACTTTGGTGAAGGTGCAAATGAGCCTAGGAAGCCACATCAAACTAGTTGGCATCTGTCTGTCTCAGGAAGCAATGGATGCTGCTGCCTTTGAAACTCATAGAAAAATTGGACTGTCAGGTCTACCAGCAGGCACTGAAGTTCCGTTAAGAATTAATGAGTCTCTGGTAGGTTAATAGCCATTTATTTGCAATAACACATGGAGAGAGGCATGGTGCCAACCCCTCTCAAGGAACCAGTTGTTCACTCTGAGTCTCCTCATCCCCTGCAACACGAAGCACCCCAATTCTCTGTGCTCCCTCCCCTGTTCTTCTGTTTCTCCTTAACCCTTTCATACCACAATGCATCCCCCCACTCTCAAAAAAGAGCCATCCAAATGCCTCCTCCCCCCTCCTGGTTGCTCAGCAACTATCTCAGACCTGTCTATTTCCTCCTCCGACTGAGAGTCTCCTGAATTTACTGCTTTCTCTGCTGGGAACATGAAAGGAAGGAGGGGCAGCTATCCTCTTCCTCCTCTGACAAACTGCTCTGTCTGTGCCTGCCTTCCCCCCTCTTCAGAGTCAGAGTAGCCTTCTGCATCCAATTCATCCAAGCCCCTGACATGGATAGAGTATGGTGGGCCTATTACATTCTGCAGATAGAGATCCTTGCCTTTTCTTCCCTGGATGATCTCTAGCTGCCTTAGATAATCAATATAGCAAGCTGCCTTAGATAACCCACATCAGGCTATTGGATCTAACTCAGTATTGTCAACACTGACTGGCAACAGCTCTTTAGAATTCCAGAAAGGAGTCTTTTCTAGCCCATCTGAAGCTGCCAGAGGTTGAACCTGCAAAGCATGTGCCTAACCACTGAGTTACAGCTCTATACTCTCCTCTCAAAACAGGGCCCAATATTGTTGTCATCCAATAACATATTGACCTTTTGGCCAGCGTCTGATAGCCACCTGGCCAGACTCTGCGGATTTTATAGTTTCCTGCTTCAGTCAGAAACAAGAGGCAGACAGATATTAATTAATTAATTAATTAATTAATTAATTAAAAAAGAATGTCTTTGTCATGCATTGGCAATGGCATCTTCACAATGCTGCCCCCAGGTCTCTCCTGTACCAACCCACTTCAATCTCATCTGACGGCAGAGATACTGTTTCCTTAGGGCTGGTTAAAAACAAAGCCTGTAACATTAAGACAATGACCAAAGTTATTCAGAGTGCAATGAGCAAGAAAAAGATGAGTACTGAATTATACGAAGTACTGTAAGCACAATCTCTCACCTCTCCTCCCCCCCACCCAGCTGACTTTGAGAATTAGAAGGACTACTTTAGTTGTTGTTCATATTGTTGGTTTTTTTGGCATATAAAAGGTGAAAGCTCTCCTTGAATGTGGAGAAACATCAAAAGTGATGTGGAAGAGCAGACTGCTATTTCCTGAATCTTCAAGGCAGAACTTTAATTTCAGAGGCTGAATACAAGCCCTGTGGCTTTGAACAGAACAATAACTGAAACTGCTGAGCAGCCATCCTACCTGGGCTACAGAACCATTAAAGCACAGGGGAGATAAAGTATCTTCCCCTTGGAGCAAACGAAACCCCAATGCGAGTGGAGGGTGAAAAGCTTTCTGCTACTCCACCCTCTCCTCTCACACTGAAGTACTTAAGCAGCAATAAGAACATCTTGCATGAAAACCAGAGTCAGTTTGTGGAATTTCCTCTCTTTTGATCTGAAATTACAACCAAAGAAGGCACTTATCACCAGTGAACTTGCATTACTGAGCAAGTGCTTCTCTTGCCTTCCTCCTTCCCATAAGCTCTGTGTCAGGTTTTTCCTTTCTTCCTCAAGAATAACATGAAACTATAGCATGGGAGTAGGGAACCTTTTCCAACATGAGAGCCACATTCCTTTCTGGGCAAGCTTCCAGGGGCCACGTGCCAGCGTTAGGTGAAGGCCAAAGTGGGTAGAGCAATGAAGATGGATGTTTATCTTTGTACAGTAGACATTTCTTCATACACTCTCACACCCTTCTCTGTCAGCTATCCAGGGAAGCAAGAGGCATCTCAGGGCTCAAGGAAACATTCCAGTCAAGGAGAGTGTGAAGCAAGACCAATAAGGTGTGTGGCTTGGGATGGGATATGGTCTGGGGAGAGGGGAGAGTGCCAAATTTTGACTTCTTGTCCTGAGGTTATGCACTCCTGCTATAGCAAAACATGCACTGAAATACGACTCAAAATAAGGTCTGGCATTCTTAGAACATAAGAGCTTTATTGGATCAGGCCAATTGCCCATCTAGTCCAAATGTCTCACAATGGCGAACCCGATGCATTGAAAATCGTGAGAAAGTAAATCTGGCCACAGAGTGAACACTCAAAAGGGAGCTGTCCCCCCAAAGGATAGCTGAAGAATGTACCCGTATTTCCATGTTAGCCTCACATGTAAAGTGTGGATTTGCCCATATTTTAAAACCAGTGTTGTTGCTGTTTATATGCTATCATTTACCAACGAGCAGGAAGAGGCTGTGGTGAAGAGCAGTGCAGACTCAGAGGCTGATGAGGAGGGGGATCAAGAGGCTGAGTGGAAGAAGACAGGAAATCTCCCCTCCTGCTGTGACTAGCTCTTCTCCCCCTGATCTCCCAGAACACATAGAGAGATGAAGAGGGTGGAGCAATGAGAGGCAAGCAGGTGAAGCCTTAGGCTGCTGGGGGAGGAACCGGGGTCTCTCTCTCTGTGTGTGTGTGTGTAGGTGTGTAGCCTTAGAGAGCAAAGGGAAGGCAGGGGCCTCCAGTCCTCACAATTGGTTCATTGGGGCATGACCTCCTGGAAAGAGTTGCTGAGACTACTAGGCCTGAGCTGTGTTTTGTTTCCTTGAATAAAGAATTGACTTCATTGGCCTCTGGTGATTAATTGTTTTATTGCTGACCCATCCCTGACTCCAGCTCTGGCAATATTGTCTGCACTGGCTGGCAGCGGCTGTACAGGTTTTCAGGCAGGAAACTCACCCAGCCCTACCTGAAAATGCCAGGGATTGGAGCTGAGATCTCCTGCAAGCAAAGCAGATGCTCCACCATTGAGCTATGGTCCTTCACAGTGCTAATTGCAGGGCACCAATGGGATCTGTTTTCCTAATTGCAGAGCAGGAGGTGTGGTTTCTATCAGAATCATAGCTGAGGTAAGAATCAGTTTGAATAGGACATGTCTCCAGCCATATCTAGAATTCATTCTTATGCACTGTGGTGTAGCTAAGCCCTGCCACAGATATAAAGAAGCGGAAAAATTAAGATCAAAGCACCCTTCTGCCATGTTCGCTGCTGTGATGGGATGCAATGCCTTAAACTATGATTCCATCAAACTTCTGCCAGTTGATTTGTGGCCGTGTTCCCTGAAAATTTGTCCTTTGCAAGTTTCCCCCCCCCTCTCTCTTTTTTGGAATACAATAAATAAAAAAGAGAGATAAGAACAAAGAGCCATAAGCCACTTTTCAAGTGATATGACAAAAGAAATGAAAGGGATACAAGCAGCATCTGGTGTGAACTGTTTTCAAAGTAAAACATTATTAACAAAGTTTCCCTCCCCTCACATAACTTCAATGATACAATTTGTTCGTTGCTCCAGGAATGGTGTGTTCCCAGCAGAGTCTGGGTTAGAAATGCAGTGTTACAAATAATGTACAGAACCTGATTAAAATAACAAAAAGAAAGTAGCAAGAGCTTGAAGCTTTTGGAAAGAAGGTCAGAGAATTCTCAAAGTGATCTCTATTATTATGGTCCAATACATAAGCAATGGAACTTGTTTGAGACTTTTATTTTTTTTTTAACTCACCTAAATGGCATTTTTGGCCAGGAGGGTGGTAGTTGTCGGTGTCAAAAAGAATAACCAACATTATGTGTATTGTCCCTCAAATTCTTGTAGGGTACTTTAATAGGGTTCAATAACCTAATTAAGAGACCATAGTCAAGCTACAAACTTTCTGACGGTATTATGGGGAATTTATTTTTCCCCAACATCCCAGAAACCATAGTTCTCAGCTACCTGAAAGTACTATATGTGAGTACATATGCAGCAGCATTCATGGCTTCAGTCCCTCCTCTGCCCTTTTAAAATAATATTTTAATTCAGTGGAATGACCGCTCCCCACATCAAAAGGGGGGGGGACTTTTGCGTGGTCGCGTGCAGACCCCTGGATCCCAGTGCGGCTCCTGGTAGTTCAGACTGGTTTCATCCTCCCCAGCCTGGATACTTGGAGGTCTCCGCCTACATCAGCTAATCACCCAATCTCACCTGGGGAGGAGTTGCCAGGGGATTGGCCAGGTAAGGGGAGGGACCACCCGCACACACAATAGAAGGCGTAGCTTACCTGGGGAAACGGCAGTCGGGCTCCAGAGCTTCTCCCACCCTCCACTCCCTCAATAAAGTCTTATTTTGCAAGTTAACCTCTTCTCCACAGGTACGCAAGCGCTGCTATGTCAAGGCCACTGTTGAAGGGCCGGAAAGGAATTTTCCTGCATTGGCAGGTTTCACCTTTCCCGTAGCAATTCATCACAACTTTGGCGGTTTCAGGCCTTGGGTGGAATCCTTTAGTCTATCTTCCTAAATGTGGGGGGGGGGGGCGTGAGGCAGTGACCCACGCCCCCTTTTTGGTTGTGATACCAGGGTTCCCGGTTAAAGGGGTATTGGGGGGAGGAATTGGCCATACGCCGAGAGGTTGTCATTGCTCTCCTCCTCCAGTGGCGGCGAACAGGGGGCGGGTTGTCTGCTTGAACATATGTTCTCCAGATCCAGCCCAATCCCCACACATTCTGGTTTTTTTTAATAAGAATTTATTGATATTTTAACAAAAAATACAAAAAATACATGCAAATACAAAATACAAAACAAATACATTACACAACAACACAACAAAAAAACAAAAACAAAACCTCACAATCATACATTTATTTAACTATTCTAATCTTATTTATAGCCTTACTTGGGGGACTTCCTCACGTCCTCTCTTCTGCATTCATTTCAAATATACTGTAGTAACTTTATAACCACTTTAAATTCTTCTCTCACAATTTATCTTAATCCTTAATCCATTATCTTATATCAAATGTTAACAGAATACTTAACAGAAATACACAAAATCACAATTCTACCTACTTACATCCTATTTTAAACTAACATTTTATCATTATTGCCTATAATAACCTCTGATTTCAATTTCAAATGTCTGTCTTTTCACGTCGTTTCAAATATTCTTTAAATTTCTTCCAATCTTCTTGCACCTTCTCCTCCCTCTGATCTCGGAGTTTCGCGGTCAGTTCTGCGAGTTCCATATATCCAATCAACTTCATCTGCCATTCTTCAACTGTTGGTAGCTCTTCAGTTTTCCAGTTTTTAGCTATTAAAATCCTTGCAGCTGTTGTGGCATACATAAAAATATTCTAATCCCCACACATTCTGGATAACCCTGAAGTCTCCCAGATCCCCGGCTGGGGACTGGGAAGGATAAATGCCCAATGCCTGAGGCAAGGTCTCCCTACATCTGAATATTAATAAAGTTGTGGCCAATTTTAATCCCATAGCACATTGTCTTGTGTCATTATTCCACTCAGGGGTCGCCTGGGGTTTGGGGGACTCCGCCTGTCCACGCAAAAGAAAGCATTGCTGTGTCTCAGGTAAGTGAAAAGATGAGGAAGAGGTCCCACTGGTCTCATTGATGCCTGTAATAGCAACTGAAGCCCCCAGGCTCCAGCACACATGCAACTCAGGGGCGCAACATCTGCGTTGTATGCAGAAGGTCTCAAGTTCAATTCTTGCCATCTCCAGGTTTGGCTGGGAGAGGCTCCTGATTTGGAACCCTGGAGAGCCTCCGCCAGTCAGTGTAAACAATACTGAGGGAGGTGGTCCTTCACAGCTTAAAATAGCTTTTTTTGCTGCTCCTACCTGTTCGGCATCAAAGGAATCAGTGTAGATCCATTTTTGATTGAAATGAGACCCAGTGTTGCCTAACCCAGTATAGTCGGAAATGGATCAGCATGTTGCAGGCAACTCAAACCTGGGTTGAAAATCCAATCCCTGTGGAATTTGCCGCCATCTCTAATTCACATTTAAGCCCCAAAGAGTTCAACATAAGATCATGCTGTGAGTTATCCAGCACCAGAAGAACTGGGCTGTGGTCCAAAATGTCAAAAAGGCTACACAGAGTGTAACGACATTATTAACTTCTGACACACGGCGTTGTTGATTGATGAGTGATCAAGCACTCTAAACATTATTACTGTGTATGCTCTTTCCTATACTTGTTGTCCTCCATGTCTGTGGACTGTCACGAAATATGTAATTTATGAAACTAAGAGGATGTGATAATGATTTTGGAATCACCATTAAATTGCAAATCTCTATGAGTGAGCCTCCAGGATTCTGCCAATACACATTTGAGGCAGCGTCCTTCAAAAGGCTGAGGAGGATTGACTTGTAGATCGGAGCTATTTTCTAAAACCCAGGCAAAAAGACTTCTGACAAGTCCTTTGAGTAAAATGCTACTCTAAACCATTGCCTTACATTGTAAAGCCATCCTCTCTGAATGGTCCCTTACAACCCTCTAATCCTTGTATTTATTGCACCTGTATAAGGTTGACAGGGTTACTTCCTAAGGGGATAAGCCATTTTTCCTGCATTGAATGCTATCAGTCTTTATGAATGGAATCTAGCAGCATGCCATTTGATTCAGAGCCATGAACCTTGCTTGGCTGGAGGAAGAAAATGTTGCTAAAGCCCAGGGCATTCATAAAAGATATGTGGTATAGACTACACTTGTAAGCATCCTAGCTTTTTCTCTCTCACCTAGAATAAATGCCTTTGTGGGTATGGGAAATGCAACTGATAACATATTTGCCAGCTGCTAGACCCTGCAGGACCTGTCGGGATGCTTGGTGGTTGGAAACACTGTAGGCAGATGCAACGTTTGCGGAAAGGTTAGCTGTAGAAGTGCAAAATCAGGATCGAGCTTTGTCTGATGATTTGCATGATATCTTAGGCTGTGGCTGACCAGATGACTGATGTGGAAACCATATTAACCACTCTGAATCTCAGTCCTGAATGGGTACTTCTGTTGTAGGTTTTCTCCCTTTTTTACGGATACTTCCTCTTTATGACAGACAAGACTTCAGGCTTTTTCTGTCACAAAGATACAGTGAGGGGAGTTTGGTGCACGCTGAATTTCTTCTGCTCATCAGCCAGCTAATGAAAAGGGACATCCCCTCTGCCCATAAAGAAGATGGCGACCCGACCTGCTGGTGACCAAAACACTTCTCTCTGCTTCACCTGTCTTGCTCAACACTGTCTCACTTCCTCTTTCTTCTCTTTTTAAATGCAGGCAAAATGTGGAGGGAAACTGACCTACCTGCAAGAAGGGTTGGTAAAGTATGTAGCCCTGGGAACTTACTAAGGGATGGATTCAAGTAACTAGTTCCACTAGCAGGAGCCTGTGGGACTTCCCCCTTTCCTCCCCCAATTGTCTAGGGTGTGTGTGTCATGAGGGGAGGGGAGATGTTTGCCCTGACAAAGCAATAAAATTAGTGTGGGTTGAATTCCTCCATACATAAGAATGGGTTGGATTTATATATGGCTTGTGGAACCTTGATAGCATCAAGATTTGATGACTCTTGAGATGCTACCAGGTTGTTCAAAAGTAGTTTATGACATGTCATGGCAGTTGGCTTAACAAAATCAACAACAACAACAACCATCCCACAAGGTGTGCCTGAAGTAGCAACTTCTTTTTCCCATCAGTCTTTTCAGTTCACTCTATTTCTACATCTGTTTGTGCTTTTTAAAAGAACTGTTTTAAGAGGATTTGCACATTTCACCTAATATTTATCTGCAATTTGCTTGATGCACGCATTTTTGGTCGGAGAAGGACATCACAAAATTCAAAGAAGTGCAAATTGAGAAGGGTTGGCAACATTTCAGTTCATGGAATGGCCCTAGAAGCATCAATTGGGTCAGTTTGCATTACAATGTAAACTTCTCCTCATCCTTAGAACTTTGGTTATCCTTTAAGTAGATCTTTGGAACTTTACCTAATTTCAAACTGCAACTTTCAAACTGCTCACATCAATCTGATGGCAATGATTTTCTGGTTCCTGGCCAGGATTCCTGGTGTGCATTTCTTGTCTGGTGGAAGTTCTTGTCAGATTAGAATATGTGATCCTGGTTCAATTGTTGTCATCTCACCCAGAGTAACTAAGAGCTTCCCACTTGAGGCTGGTTCATAAACAGAGGAGGGTTATCAATGGTTCAAGTTACCGCATCCATGAACCCGAGCTGGATCTGCACCTCTTAGAATCAGAGGCAAGCATCAGAGCACTGATCTCTGCAAATGGAGTGACTGTGCTTCTTTTCCAGTCTCCTTCAAAACAGCCAGCAAAGTACACTTCACAATAAAAAGAAGCCAGTTGGCTGCTGTATCTACATTTGTGTTTTTAAGAGTTCCACAGGCAACATAACTTTTTCAGGATGGGTGAGCTAGAGCTCTTCACTGGCGGGTAGGCGGGTGGGATCAAAGAGAGATGCATCCAATACCCTTAAAAGAAATCCATGGGCACAGAAACATAAAAGTTCAGTATTACACGATTATAAATGAAGCAAAGAAAGGAAGCCTTTGAAAATCAAAGCGGAACTGTCTTCATGTCATCACATAAAAGAGCTTGTACACTTTCCCTTTAGATCCCCCCCCCTCCTGCCCCCACTGAAGAGCACCATCGCACAGACAAGTTTACTGATTTTCAAATGTGGTTTGAAGTTCAGCTGCTGAAAGTCAGCATTGCTTTTTAAGGTGGCCTCTTTGCCCTTCTCACTGGCCCTGAGGCAAGAGAGATGTTCTCCACGGGGTGTTGCTCTACACTGAAATGGCATTCCAGCATTGTGTACCACCCTGGGGCCGTGTTCTACAGAGCATCCTTGAATCCCAGTCAACAAGAGGCCTCTGCATGGAGCTAAGATAGGAGGCTAGATTGCGGCACAAATCTAGTAATTCACTGAAGTGTGTGAGGTTCTTTCTAATAATAATAATAATAATAAATTAAAACAAGCATATAAAGAATGCCATAGATTGTTGCTGGACCCATTGGGGAAGCAGAACTGTTGTTCTAAGAGTTGACAAGAGTTTGGTACTTGCTGTGCCTGCTTGGAAATGGTTGCATTCTTGTCGTGACACAGCGTTTGATAAGAACCCATTAAGTCTAAAGTGGTCTGAATGCATGGCCTCTCTTCTTCCTAGCAATCAACCTCCACAAACACTTGAGTCTCTGGTATAAGGCTCGGCTTCAGACCTGTTGAGGCCACCACAATCCTAAGTGTAGGATCCTAGCGCATGCACGTCTAATTGGAAGCTATCTCAATAGAATAGAATAAAAATAAAATAAATAAATGACAGTTTAAAGTGGCATCATGAAGTTTTAATATAGGGTGTAAAGGTGGCTGTCCATTTTCTGGACACCCCCCCCCCTTAATAACTAAGAAAGTGATGTCAGACTTTGAAAACCATATTTAACTAAGGGTACCTGAGAAACAAAAATGTTCACCTTAAACCTCATGTTCCTTTCTGTGAATGGGGGTAGGGTGGGGAGTATAAATTAGTCAATATGCCTCAGTTTTCAACATCTTTTACTTTAAAAAATATTTATGTGGGGTTTTTTTTAATGCCAGACTGAAGAATTAGATAATTTCCTTTGAATTACTTTTTCAGGATTGCCAAGTTAGCTTGTCTTCAGATTTTATCACAGCTTGCTAGCAAAGTTCATAAACTCATCCAGCATTTGAAGTATGTATCTAAATGACCTCAGTGCTGCAAATTTAATGGAAAATCATTTATTCCCCACTCTTCTTTTTAAAAATCACCATGTATTTTAGTGGTCATAAAAGAATAAACAGTGCACAAATTGGTCTGGAACTACAGAAAATTCTTCATAAAACATGGTCTACGTTAGCTTCTGGCTGTGCTGGAACTGCTAATATGCATTTCTCCAGGAAAAGGAAGATAATTTTCTGAAATTGTTTTTTTTTATGGAGAGAAACAATAAAGGTTACTATTATGCTAATTATACTTCATGTTCAGGCTCAGCTGAATGTGCAGCCCTATTCATTTGCTTAAATTGTATGATTTTAAATATGATGCTGTCCTCCATTTTTTTAAAAAGATGGAATAAAATAGGGCAGTTATATGTAAAGCCAAATGCCTTTATCAAGGAAGGGTTTATACAATGTGGAAAGAACCTTTGACAGATGCATGACAGAATTGCATGCCTGACTATAACAGCCAGCATGGCACTAATGTGGCTGTATTTTAAAAGCTGAAATCCTGTGGCTCTGGGAGGGGGATCTGGGTCCTAGCTTGATTCTAGCTTGCCTTTGATTCTAGCTTCATTGAATGCATTGAATGGGTTTTTCCCAACTCTTCCTTACCCATGAAGAAGAAGAAGAAGAAGAAGAGGAAGAGGAAGAAGAGTTTGGATTTGATATCCCGCTTTATCACTACCCGAAGGAGTCTCAAAGCGGCTAACAATCTCCTTTCCCTTCCTCCCCCACAACAAACACTCTATGAGGTGAGTGGGGCTGAGAGACTTCAAAGAAGTGTGACTAGCCCAAGGTCACCCAGCAGCTGCATGTGGAGGAGCGGAGACTCAAACCCGGTTCCCCAGATTAAGAGTCTACCGCTCTTAACCACTACACCACACTAGCTCTCCCACACTAGCTCCCATCCCCCCACCCCAATACTTTCCTAAGTGTTGAGTGCTACACAACAAAAGTGGGACTGGGAAACAAATGTCCCCCATCTCTACACCCAGGGAGTAGGTCTCGATTTCTCATTTTCCCAAACCTTAGCTTCAGTTCTCCAGATTTCCATACCAGTTTGTAATTTTTGATTTTTAAGAAAAGAAGTGCTTGTGAAATTTCATTAGCACTACAGCTTGAATTTTCCCTAATATACACAGTTTTGTATGCAATTTTGTCTCATATACACTTTTTTTTGAAAAGCAATTTCCTGTAAGATGATGTGTGGTAAAAAGGATGTTGACTAGTTAGAACGTACGCAGAGGAGGGTGACCAAGGTGCTCAAGGGTCTGGAAACCAAGCCTTATGAGGAATGGTTGAAGGAGCTGGGTATGTTTAGCCTCGAAAGAGGATACTGAGAGGAGACACGATAGCAATCTCCAAATATCTTAAGTGCTGTCACATGGTAATTGGAGCAAGCTTGTTTTCTCCTGCTCTGGAGGGTAGGACTCGAACCAATGGCTTCAAGTTACAAGAAAGGAGATTCCGACTAAACATTCCGACTAAACATTCCGACTAAAAAACTTTCTTACATTAAGAGCTGTTCAACAGTGGAACAGACTCCCACGAGAGGTGGTGGACTCTCCTTCCTTGGAAGTTTTAAAACAGAGGTTGGATGGCCATCTGTTATGTATACTTCAGCTGAGATTCCTGCATTGCAGGGGGTTGGACTGGATATTATTAGGCCACATTTCAAATCCATATAGAACTGTATTCCATTTGTAAAATTTTATGTATTTCATTCTCAGCATTCAACCCCTTCCCCTGTATATCAGTGTTTCATCTCACAAAAACATTTATTTATTCCATATTGATTGTACTTTTATATTCTGTTCTAAATATTCAGCCTTCTACTTCTCTGCTTCCAAGAAAGTTAATACCTTGTACTTGCATTTGAGTGTTCAGATTATATTCAATCTAATCCGAGTACTCGAATTTTGCTCCATTGCATGCAGCATATTCTAAGCTATTACTGAGGAAATAATCACTTCTTTTTTTTACTTGTGCTACCAAAAACTAGTTAATAATCTTGCAAGCATTTTAGCATTTTAGGATACTGTGGATATTAATAGCCTAAAACTAAAGTCTGCTTTCCGCTCTGAGATTTTGCTATAACTCTTCACGCAGAGAAACTGCAACATCAAACTTTAAAGGACAAAAGCCCATAAAACAATCTGTTAAAAGACAAGGAGCTGAGGCAGGAAAACCAGCTCTTTCACTTCGTTATAAAAACCAGATCAAATGGTTATTTGAATTGACACTTGCCATGCAATCTACAAAGAGCTGCATTCCTTTTAACTCCTGACTTGTCACACTGCATAGGGTATGTCATGTCCAATTCGAATTTCAAGCTATATAGTCTTTCACACACACTGCTTTCTTGTTCTGTCTCTTATTGACTTTCATATACCGGTACTTTTACGGACAACGGGAGGAAAAGTAAAACTGCTCTGCTCGTCCTTTGCTTATTTGTTTGCTTGCACATTTCTTTAGAGAGTATTTGCTTTGTGAAATGAGGAATGAAAGGGATCACTGTAAAATTATTCATTTGCAGCAGCAGTTGATTACTCTCTCTCTCTCTCTCTCTCTCTCTCTCTCTCTCTCTCTCTCTCTCTCTCTCTCTGTGTGTGTGTCCCAATTAGCAATCCAGAACATAGTGGAAAAGGAGATCTGGTGAAATGTTAGCCCGCAAAACATTATTTTGCTCTTTTAACAAAAGGACACACAAGAAGAGAAAATGTTTCTGAGTATTTATGTATGTGTGTTTTGTCATGAATGTATTCTCCAGCATTCAAAATAATATGGGTGATATCCAGTGATGTCCACCGGGTTGTGCAGCAGAAGTCCACTTCCTCAATAAGACTTCAAGTTTCTCTTCTCCCTCTGGCGGCCCCAAACTCTGCTGCAGAGAGTCCCTCAACCCTTCAGAGCAGATTTTCCGATTATACCCCGTCCCTTGCAAATAAAGTTTGCTACATAAGCAGTATGTACATAAGCAGTATGTAAAAGCTCTTACTGCTAGATAGTGCCACCTTAAATATGGAGTGTCTCTTGAGACTGCAGAAGGTGGCCATTTCTTGTTTTCTGTATTTGGTGTACATGTTCCAGGGGGGAAATTCTTGCACTCATGCAAGGACCAAACTTTTTTCAAAGCTCTGGCACAATTGTGCTGTTGCCAGGTTCCAGAGTGACTCCACTAGTCCAGATTGCCTGTTGGTTCTCCTGTATCTGGAATAACTAGGTCAACTGGGACGTTTTCTGGGCAACATACTATGGATAGGCTCCACCTTGTGGCTCATATTTCTGGAATTAAAGATGACCAACATTCTCCAAGGTCACTATTCAGCATCAACAGAGGCTGTTTGTAGTGTGGACAAATCAAATTTACATACATAGTCTCTTGCATATGTAACCTGAAGTCATTGCTATTATTGCAGGTTGTGTGTGTCTTTTACAAAAACAGTGTGTTTATTTTTCTTGATAGGCTAGCTACATCCGAATTTCTCTCTCTCCCAAGTTTCATTTTGTGAGCCAGTTATACTTTGTGACTTTTAAGGCTATTAACTCTTGGCACACTTTTATGGGTTGCTCATCTCTGGCACCAGGGAGTCTTGTGGAATATTAATAATGAGAAGTGTATTCGTGGCATAAGCTTTTTGCGGACTTGAGTCCACTTCATCAGCTAGTGTTTAAGGTCCCACAAAACTCTCAGGCTTTTGCAGCAAGAACAACAATCCGGGCTAGCCCTCTGGAAGTTGTTTGACTATAAATTTGCTGCAAAAGCACATTTCTCCTTTCTGGCTCTTCTGAATTTAATGTTGATAATTAACCTGAATGTTTTAATGGCTGTATTGTTTATCAAAGGAGAGATGTGCTTTTGTAGCAGGCCGGGGAATAAGAGAGGCTGAGTCAGCAGCTTCACATGGGAAGCCTTAGCACTGGCAGCCTCCCAGCCATGACTGCAAATGCTGAATCAGGAGCCCTGATCTATTTGTCCCTTGAAGTCAGAGCAGCAAGACAGCTACTGACCTTGTGCTGACCTTTCATCATCAACTTTCACAACAGAATTTCAAATCTAGAGACATCAAGTCTGAAGGTCATTCGCCTTGATGTCCACATAATCTGAGAAAAGTGGGGTTTTTTTGCTACAACCTCACACTGCGATACTCAACTGAGTACTATTATCTGATTAGAGAATTTTAAATTAATTAATCATGTGTGTTTTAAATAATTATGGTGCTGGAGGAGAATCTTGAGAGTCCCATGAACTGCAAGAACATCAAACCTATCCATTCATAAGGAAATCAGCCCTGAGTGCTCACTGGAAGGACAGATCCTGAAGCTGAGGCTCCAATACTTTAGCCACCTCATGAGAAGAGAAGACTCCCTGAAAAAGACCCTGATGTTGGGCAAGATGGAGGGCACAAGGAGAAGGGGATGACAGAGGACAAGATGGTTGGACAGTGTTCTCAAGCTACTAACATGAGTTTGACCAAACTGCGGGAGGAGTGGAAGACTAAACGACTGAACAAATGTTTTTAAATTTGTAAATGTTACAGTGTCATCATTTCATTAATCTTATTATCTAAGTGACCAACTATAATATTATTAGCAGTGATAATAGCCTCAGCTGTGGCTTCTTCCATGTTTCTGTTTATAAATTTGCCCATTAAGGGTTACCTGGTTTTCATGACAATGGAGAAGGGTGTTCAGTGGAACTAAGAAGGAATGAAAGGTGACTGAGGAATGATACAGGCAAGTTGCAGAGAATTTCACAGGTCAAATACAAAAATGCCTGTTGTGAAAAAGGCTGCATCAGGAAAAGAAATACTAGCATAGAAGTGACCACATGTAGATGGTATTATTCACAGCTCTACCAAAGCATCAAATGCAAGGCCGATGTCACCTCAAACTCCTGTCATACATCAGAAAGCATAAACCTATCTTAAGGTTGGCTGAATGTTTTTTTTGGGGGGGGCAGGTGGGATACCTACAGTACAGTACCATAGGAAGCATCCCAGCCTATTTGCAATGAAAAAAGCTTGGACATTGTTGAAGGTAACACAACTATTGAATCTAAGACAGAGGAACATGTTCAAAAAAAGGTCTAGTAGACAAGGACCATGCTCTTCTATAGCTTATAAGGCTAAAAGTGTCTGAAAGGGCAAAAACCCACAAAGGAGCCTGTCATTCAGTGCTGTGAATTTCATGCAGATGCCCATATTTAAAGCAGAGACATTGTATGAACCCTTGTTAACTATGAAAATCCTTTAATAAAAACGATTAAAAAAAAGAAATGTTGTCCCTGAGATATTGGATACAAGGATTATTGGCATTGTCAACAGAGGCACTGCAGCTGCAGAAGCTCCCTATTGCTTGTATTGTTACCATGTCTGTGCAAAGGAGAAGGCTACTTGCCATAGTTCGTCTACTGTGATGGGACCAGAAATAATGAACTTCTGGATGATGCAGTAGCTAATGGGGCATACCAAAGAAATATTTTCAAGTCATAAGAAATGAACTGTTCAACAGGCCTCAAGTGATGTATATGACTGATCGGAGCTCCGAACTGCCTCCTATGGTGTTAACCTTGCAAAAGATTCAAACCAAGAAAAGCATACATTGTACAGAGCAAAATGAGTTTCTTGGAGTCCTACACATATTTCCTAATGGCAAAGGGAAATTGCTTCTGTATTATGACAGTCCCCATTGTCTAATATTGTCTCTCATGTCACAAAAGAAAACCAGGCTTCAAAAATTGTATTACGTCATCTAAAGCCTGCACTGATAATGTGGTTCAGGTTGTGCTACAGATAAGAAATGGCACCCAAATGTTCACTGAAGCCCTGAATACATCCTATTATCCAAATATCTATTATTCACTGGAAGTCCCACCCCTTTTACTGGACGTTCCATTTTTTCTATATAAAAACTTTCATATGAAATTGTATACATTTAATATCAAATGACATAAATATCACAGGTTGGGGATACTGCTCAGCAATAAACTCACTCCCCAAGTTCCTGTAGGAGAAGCATGTAGTAAGGAAGATGAATGCACTCCTGAATATCTACATGAAATTTATTTAGGTGAATGCACCGTGTTCTTAGAAAGATCGAGCATTTACCTGATTATGTTAGATGTAGCAATTGCAAATCATATCACTCCTGGGCACTTCAAGGAACCTAACCTAACTGACCCCAAGTGGATCTGTGTACCCCTGAGTGCATGAATGATAAGCTGAGCCTCTAATGATCTGAGTTTCACAAGCAGCAGAGGAGAGGTAATTTATGAGCCAAGTGGCACTGATATCTGAAGAAGAGCCTGTCTATGAAGAGATGGCCCATTTAAGTTGACAAAAGCTAAGGAAGGGGCATTTTCATGTGGAATTTCAATTGTTGATGCAGTCCCCATAAGGGGGAAGACACCAGTTTACTGGCTGAAAGATTATGACAGCAAAGTGGTACTGGGGAGCTTCTACTTTAAGGAATTGTGAAAGGGGGGTGCCAAAGAGGAAAGGGTGTATCACTTCAAAGCAATTATAGCCAGAAAGAAAGAAACAATTCTGGTCAAGTAGCAAGGGTTGCCTGAAAATTGTAATAATTGGGTAGACACCATGAACAGTATGAATGGCAGGAGTTTTTACATCACACTTTCTAGCAACAACCTGTTTCCTCAAAACGTAAATTATGTATTTACCAAACAACTAGCCAGGCCTCTGGCTAAAGGTAAACCAGTTGTGGGGATACCGTATCCTACTTCCCAATTCTTCTGTAAATCCAAAGCAATGGGTAATGATTGTGGCTCCAAAATTAGCGCACAATAATATCAGATGCTACTAGAAACAATTACAACAAACTGAGCTTGACAATGGCTATGAATAACTCATGACAGTTTGCTTTTTTGTAAGTTGCTTTTGAAACACACACACACACACACACACACACACACACAACTTCAGGCAAAGTTAAGGCATCTTTAATATCCACAAATGACTGTCTGAATTTTTTAAATAAACAAATTACAAGATGCAATTACTCAGCATGAACAGATATAATATACTACTACAGCTAATTAGCCAAGTTTTCGGGATTTTAAAAATATATTGGAGAGAAATTATATTGTTCTCAAAAATATATTCTTTGATATACTTTAAACCATTTTCTGAAGCAGATAAGAGGCTTGAGAGACTTTTGTCCCATCCAGCTTTTAACAGTAAAAACTTTCATGGATGTGCAGTAAAAATGACATTAGACCGGAACGAAAGAAAAAAGTAATAATTCATTCAAATAAGATGAGATTTTATAGGATGATTATTGCAATGATGTGGCCAATCTCACTTTTGAGATTGGAAAGAAACAGATGAAATTTTAATGTTGTATTGTGCTGACTGTGGGAAATGTTTGTGCCTTGTTCCCATTTATATTTATAATGCCTTAAATTATGGTGGCAATTCTGCGTTGATAAGAAAATGCTTCAGCCACAAAATTATGCCCCCACCATCATATCAAAAGGAAATGAAAGTTAAATGGCAAAAAGCACTGCATTTCATAAAATGTAAAATAATTGTCAATAGAAACTACCTACCATTCAGCATGCCTAAAACTCATCGCCTTCAATGAGCTGTTGACCTATTGATGTGAATGGGAAGTATCATTTGGTTTTTCTTTCTGAAATGGTAGGTACCTTCCTATATGAACTCTCATACTATGGGATTTTGATCTGGCATTTTAAAAATTGTATTATTAGCTTTATTTTCATGCTGTTTGGATTGATCGTTGTTAGTTGTCTTGAAGTCTTTTGGAGGAAAGGTGGAATAAAACTACTTCACATACTGTAGAATTAGTTGTTTGCTCAGCACTAGGGATGTCTTAGAATTCCAACAGAAGCAGAAACAGGAGTCGAAATTGCCATTGCCTGCTTATTCACCCCATGTCCAGAGCTGGAATCAATCCAGTAACTAAAATCGGTATCTCCTATCGCTCTTGCTTTTAGTCTGCAGCCTGTCTGGTTACCCAACTGTTCCTTCCAGTTCAGCTTGCACATTTGTAAATTAACAGATGCTACAAAGTCACAGCTATCAAAGGAAACTCACTACTCTGCAAATGACTGGCATGGAATTTTGCACCCGTGGAAATATGAAAGGAGCTGCCACTGTCTATAGGCTTTTGTACAAGGCAATGGCTTCGGTCTGATCCACAGTTCCTTGTGCACGAGGAGCAGACTGCATGCACAGTACCGCATGGATATTGCTGTGGATAAGGATCTTCCTATCAAAGAGATCAAAAAGCACTCTCAGCTTTGATACTACTGTTGTCTGCAGTGGGAGAGAGGGAAGTGGATTCAGTTTCTTCTTGCCACTGGTCTTTGGTCCTGTCAAAACTGATGATGCTGACATCTCTTTGGTTGGTGGGGTCCGACTTCTGTTTCTAGCAAGGGAAAATACACCCATAGCCCTGGTTACAGCATTTAAGAGATACTTTGGAGTATCTATGCCCAGCTCAAAGTGATGGTTTTTCTCTGGCAGTAATAGAAAAAGCAAGGGCATTAATTTCAATCTTGTTCTTTTTTCTCCTTCACGATTTTATAGATTCAAGAACAGAAGGCAGAACATTTGTTCTTTCAATATGCTTCCACCATACTGATTATTTTATTTTATTTTTTTAAAAAGAAAATTAAATCATAGGAATAATTCATTAAGGCTACCCATCATTTTCATTGCAGCAGCAGGAAATATATGCAATCTTTGAGTACGAAAACCTGGCGCAGAACATCTTACACTATCTGCTACATAGCAGCTTAGCCATACGTTGTGTTTTGAAGTTAGGAGAGATTTTGATCGATTTGTCTGAAGTTATTTTCTTTTGCTCTCCAGCTCTGTCAAGAACTTTTGCAGTACTGTACATAACAAATGTTGTCAGTGTTGAATTGGGTTAGTTTTGTCATATATCCTTGGGCTGTTAGAGCTATTTGCATAAAATGTGGTAAGTACTCAAAATAGAAAGCCAAAACAAACTACTTTAAAAACACCACATGCTGTGTGCAAACTTTTCTTCCCCGCAGGACCCTCATCATTTTTGCAGGGCGGGTGGGAGAAGGAAACTTTATTCTTATTTCTGGAAAGAACTATTTTTTTCTCCTTTGAACCATCTTTCTAAAACAAAACAGAAACCCACCTCTGTTATCCAGAAGCCACGTGGCCCAGAGTTATCCTGACAACTTTTAAGAAACATCAGAGAATGTATTACATTTTACATTTATATCCTACCAATTCTCCAATGGGTCAGGAAAGGACATATGGGACACTCACATAAAAACAAACAAACAAACAAACAAACAAACAAACAAACAAACAGAGAGCCAGTGCGGTGTAGTAGCTGTAGTGTTGGACTAGGACCATGAAGACCAAAGGTGGATCTACATACAGGAAAAAGCACTATAAATAAGTCAGAAACTAAATAATTATAACAAAAGGGGGGGACCTATATAAAAATGCTATAGAAAAGTTTTGTGCTCTCTGGTGCCACCTGGAGTTGCATGTTTATAATGTAGCTGAGTCCCAGGGCTCAAATCTTCACTGAGTCACAAAACTCACTGGGTGACCTCGGGTCAGATACAGTGGTACCTCAGTTTACAAACTTAATCAGTTCCAGAAGTCCGTTCTTAAACCAAAGCCGTTCTTAAACCGAGGCACGCTTTCCCGAATGAGGCCTCCTGCCACCGGTGCCCTTCCACCATTTGGCTTCCATTCTTAGACCGAGGTAAATTTTACAAACTGGGACATTACTTCCGGTTTTGCAGAGTTCGTAAACCGAATCGTTTGTAAACAGGACTGTTCTTAAACCAAGGTACCACTGTACTGTCTCTGAAACTAACCTATCACACCCACTGTTCTTTTGAGTATAAAACACAGAGGCAGGGATCATGTCTTAAGCTCCTTGGAGAAAAGGTGGATAACAACAACAACAACAACAACAACAACAACACACAACACAACTCAATTGTCCCTATGTGCCCCCAGAACAGCAGATGCAGGGAGGACAAGGGAAATCATATCATCAAGCAGTGACTTCCTTAGTGCAACATTGGATTCCTATTATTATTTTGTCAGGCATTTAACTAAGTGTGGAAAATGGCCTGACACATATGCTCTAGCAATGCATGCCCAAAAGGGGGTCATGTGTTTCAACCATTTCCACTCATTTGGCATTTAAAGAAGCATAGTTCTTGGAATTATATATTCCTCTTTGCACATCGTTCGAGTGGCATCAGGGAGGCAGCTGTGCAGCAGCAACCGAGAGGCAACGCCCATGCCAAAAGTTTGCAGGTTCTGGTTTGCACAGTGTGGGATCATTACCGTACATATAAAGCACACATTTGTAATGCCTATTCATACCTATGTAGTGCAATCGTATGTTGGCTGGCTGTACGTGTAAAGGTGGGGAATCCAGTCCACATTTTATGTTTTCCCCCCAACTCACCAGAGTTATTTCTGGTTCAAGTTTTACACAACGCTCTACAGCAGTGGTTCCCATATGTTTTCTCCACCAACCACTTGAAAATTTCTGAGGGTCATGGTGGACCATGTGATTTTTTTTCTGCCTCTTGAGGACTTTATCATGTCCTGTGCTGGATGATTTCTAAATGAATTTTCATTGATTCTTTTGTTTCTTGCATATTGTATTTTATTGAATTACAATTTGAATTCAATCACACATCCACAGACACACTCGGCACCATTTGAATCACATTTTGGGAACCCTTGCTCAAGAGACCAGACCCTGAGGATGTAGATTTCTGGTGGACTTTTCTCATGCCTAATGTTTGTTTGAGTAAAGTATCTTTTGGTCATCATCTTTCATGCAAAGAGTACATCTTGCATTAATATAGGGAAATTCCAGGGCACATTTCCTCCTTACATAATCATAGCTTTGTTAGCAATTTTTACAATATTTTTTAGTGGGATTTCCTGTTTTTTTTATTTTTAAATAGCAACAGCAACATTGTCTTGATATTTTGCTGACATTAGCTTGTGGGGGAATTCATTCAATATCCAGGGACACCTATTTTCTGCACACTGATCATTTGACACCTGAAAGGAAGGTAATCAACATTTGAAGCTGTAAGTGGTGTAATTGTTAATATATTTTCTGACCTCGGCAATGATTGCTTGCACTTCAAAGTAGACAAATTGGGTATTTATTTGAAAGGTTATTTGTGCATCAAACTTCACAGAGTCTTGATGACATGAATTTAGTGTTAAAAGAAATGGAAAGGTTACAATCAATTAGAGTCATACAAGCTGACCCGAACTTCAAATTATCTCATTATTCATTTTGTGTCAGATTAATTTATCTGGTTCAGTATGGGCTGAGCCAGTTTGGATGATTCAAGATGTGTACCACAGTTCTTGGTCATCCACATAAGAGGATTACCATCAAAACTACAGCAAAAAAGGTGGCAGCGTGATGGGAATTATAGCTCATTGGAGGGTGCACTATAGTTCCCAGGAGTATAGCTCAGTTCCCCTGAAACCTCTTACACAGAAAGGGCTGTGATGACAATTATTAGGGTACTTATTTAGAACATTTGTATTCTGCTCTTCAGCTACAATGGCTCCACAAAGAGCTTTTATTAAATAAATTAAAATAAGACACAGGCTTGCGATCTAAAAACAAAGCACACAAGGAAAAAGGAAGGGGGAGGAAAAAAGCACCAATTCTTAAAAGATTTGCTCTTATAAGATGGCTGAGAAACAGTTCAGGGGCAGGAGGAGCCTGATGGAGTTGGACTTTTAGAAAAGCTGAGGGAACTAAGAGTAGGGTGACTACATAGTGAGAGGAAATGTAGATAGGATACAGACTTGTATATGATTTGCATATGCTGATTCATATGCATAGCTGCAAATTTAGAAAGAGCGATGAATTAAATGGAACTACAATACATTTAACCATAGTAGTGAAGACTGTGACCAGGGCTGTATATACCATACATTTAAAACACATTTCACACACATGAGTTCCTCCAGTAGTTTGTAAAGGGTGCTGCAAATTATAGCTCATTGATGGGTACACTCCCAGGAGTCTTTGGGGAAAGTCATGTGCTTTAAATGTGTGGTGTGCATGTGCCTGATCAGTCCGCTGTCCAGATTGGCAAATTCAAGGCCAAACCCTGTTCTCCATCTTTAATCGGGCCTTGGGCGGGACAACCAGTTCAAATAGAGGACTCGTTCTAATACAGAACAGCTTTTTAGTCAGAGGACTGTACTCTGTAAGGCAGGACAGAAGGGCACCCTTAATTAAAGGGTAGACAGTTTGGTACACCTATCCAAAAGGTGTTGTCCATTTAACGTGGTTATCAAGGAAGGACTTGGAGTCTCCTTCTTTGGAGGTCTTTAAGCAGAGGCTTGACAGCCATCTGTCAGGGATGCTTTGATGGTGTTTCCTGCTTGGCAGGGGTTGGACTGGATGGCCCTTGTGGTCTCTTCCAACTCTATGATTCTATGACTTGGTACAGTTGGAAAGCATGTATTTCCCAAGCAAAAGGCTCTATAATGTGCCAAGTGGCCTTGGTGAACTGGGGAGTATAAAATACATTTAGTAAGCACAAAATGTGTCTCTGCTAGAAGCTGTGAACCATGGCAAGCCCTCTCCGAAGCATCTGTAAGTTGCCTTCATTCTATGGCTCCCAGCTGGATCACAATGTGGAAAAGACAGTGATACCATTCAAAAAACATCAAGGCCTACTCTGATCTCCTTTCCTCTGACATTGTCAAAGTGGAGGCCATGTGCAGAAAATAGTGAGAACTAAGAATCTCACAGCAGGCATTGTGTATAAAAGCACTCAGAGTTTTGGCATCACCTGCTACTTGAAGAAGGCGGCAGAGGGCTGAGAGACATTTCAGATCCTGTGGATGAGCTCAGGCAGGAGAGAGAGAGGAATGAAGGGAGAGAGGGTGGGAGAGAGAGAGAGAATGGCTCATACTGAGATTATGGACTGACACAATAAATAAATAGAAATTCTCCTTCACCGTCCTTGCATTTCTGTGGTCACTTTTTGCAAACTCCTTTACAAATCTCTCAGCAACTGGGGTTGGATCGAATATAAGGAACTGCGGCAGTGGTTGGGGGAGAACATCTTTTGCAGCAAGACAAAAGGAAATGGCTGTTTACTGAATTTGTTGAGAGCCGACTGGCTCAGAATGTTTCAGTCACAAAATTAGAGTTTCTGTGCGGCGTTTGCTACCTGCTCAAATAATTGTGCTGGCTTTTAGCTTCGCCAGTTTTCATTCACAATGGGTGAAGTTGGATACCTAATAACGTGATACTGAAACAAATCCTGCTTTCCCCTTCCCAACCAATTTTTAGGGGAAATGATCTATTATCTAGAGAAAGAAGCTGAGATAAACAACAGACTAGTCAGGGGTTCTCCCTGCCGCCTAGCCAACACCTGAGATCCCCACCCCTCTTTTTTTTCTGCAGAATTCTGAGGCAGAACTGGAATGGTCTTGCTTCATATGTTTTGACTCTGAAATTGTCTTGTATTGCATACCCTCCAACATTTCTCCGATGAAGATAGGGACATGCTAGGGAAAAGAGGGACATTCCAGGATCAAATCAGAAACTGGGATGGCTTCTGTAAATCTGAGACTGTCCCTGGAAAATAGGGACATTTGAAGGTTCTGGTATTGGTGTACCACACTACTTTGTGCTTTAGAACAATGCAACATGAACTCTATAGTCAGTTGTTTGGATCAGTGTCCATCTCATGCTGATTTTATTCTTTCCAAGGCACAGTTGTGGCGCAACACACACACACACACACACAATCCATCTCAAGAACTCTTTTCATTTCAATTGCTACTATTTTGCATGGTGCTGTAGCTTCTGAAAAGTCAGACTTCCTGTCCCACCACCCCCACCCCCACCCCCCAAAACTAGGGAAAAGTTAATTCAAATTACATCGTGTAGCCCTGATGAAAGAGGAACATTAGAGATTTTGCGGAGGCTTTTTGTATTTTTATTGTTCTTATTTTAAATGGTTTCATCTGAGTGGACGCTGCAGTGAGATAAAACACATTCCAATTACTTGTAATAGGAAACTGAAATTACGTTCCTTAAGAGAAAATCCTGATAATATAAAAAACGCAGAAGAATGAAAAACAGTTCATTATCCAATACTACAGAAACATTATACAACATTATATTTGGATTTTTTTTAACAGTGATTCACTGTATCCCATAGTCCTTCTAAAACCATCTTGTCAAATGGAAGACCACAAAACCAGTGAAGGAAAATATGAAGGATGGAGTACCCTTTGTTTAGCCCATGTGTGTGTAGGAAACCTGTTTCCTGCCAAAAGTCATTGGATTCCAACTGCCATCAACCCAAGTCAACATGGCCAATGGGCAGCTGTAGTCCAAAGACATCTGGGTAGCCACAGGCCCTTCACCCATGATTGAGCCATTCTAGTCGCACCAACAGAAATTTACTTCTTCTCATGATCAAAGGGCTTTTCCAATTGGCATGACACCTCAATTTCTCATGTTGAGCACCAGCTCAATGCACCTTCTGCCTCTGTATTTTGGCTGTACAGTTCTTGGGTGTCTAGCAGTGAGGAAGGATGTTTCCAAAATTCGCCTCCTCTGAACCTCTCCCAGAATATTGGAGTGCTAAATTACTTGATTATATTTCCAAAGTAGAACCAATGCATTAGGAACCCTCCAATATTCAGTTTACATTACATTTTATTCCAAATTTTGCACAGACTGCTGTTTGCTGCAGCTTTCAATTCTATCTGCTTATTTGTGCCTCTCCTCTCTTTACATTACTGATGCACACATTCATTGATAACACACTGGAAAAAGCATCCTTAATGTGATTGTGTTTGAAGTGCATTAATAAAAATGTTGCAAAAAAAGCTGTATATAACAGCTGTATAGAGAATATTGTGTAGGGTGAGCTCTAGTACGTAAACTACTTGGGGTTCTACACCTTTCTTAAAAGAAAATATTTTCAAAATCATATTTGTGGCAAAGGATGTGGATATGTCCTTTGGTGCCTTCTTTGCGGTCAAAAACTAGTATTCAATTTAACTTTGTTCTAGAGAAATAATTGATAACTCTGGATGCGCATGCACTTTCCAATTATATCCCTGTGGAGTGGTAACTAACAGAATGACAACAAAAATAGATTCTATGAGCTCTAATGGTGGCTAAGAGACATACTGTATATGATAAGGCTGGAAGGACAAATACTCACCACCTAAAGCTCAGTGATCTAAAGATCTCACTATCCATTCTGCATTTGAACATGGCTTACGATCATCAATCTGAATCAGTCAGCTGTTGGGCTGACTGCCCATATCCATTCAAAGGTACTATTTTGGCAGCAGGTGAAGTTAAATAAATCATAAGCATACATTTCAATTGGGATTGATGGAGTTTTCTTATAGCTAACGTCAGCTGGGTTTGTTAAAAAATATCCCCCTTTCTTTCTTTTTTATAAAATTATATATATATATATAAACAAACTAGAAACAAAACTACATTTGTATGAGTTTATCTAAGGACTACTTTACACAGTCACAGCTGCTGCCCACTGGACTTGATAGGGCTACTAGGAGGTACCGGGAGCGTGGCCAAGTTGTCCTGGTTTTCTTGCCATCTTCCTCCCTTGCAGAGATACTGTGGACACTTAACTATTGCAGTTGTATAAACATAGTTAGCAACTAACTACACTGAAAAGTGTCTTCCTTTGGTTCAGAAAGGGTCCCTTGCTGTCACAATTCCAGATGTGGATCTGTGCCACCATAACTGTACCTTACTCAGAAGCAAGCCCCACCGAATTACATGGAGATTGCTCCCTTATAAGTAGGTGCAGGAATTAAGCCTGAACTGATTAGTCTTAAAGGTGGAACACAAGACAATTAATGAGGGACCCCATAAATTTTCAGAACCTGAGAGAAACAATTATTTCCCTTCTCTGTCTTCTTTACTTGTACATCTTTTTTTTTTCCAGAATGAGGAATAAGATGGAAGGCTATTAAGTGAACTGGGTGACTTACTCTGTGACCTAGGGCCAGTCACTGCCTCTCAGGCTAACCTACCTCACAGGCAAAACAAAATAAAATAAAAAATTCCTTCCAGTAGCACCTTAGAGACCAACTAAGTTTGTTCTTGGTATGAGCTTTCGTATCTGGAGAAGTGTGCATGCACACGAAAGCTCATACCAAGAACAAACTTACCGGTAGTTGGTCTCTAGGGTGCTACTGGAAGGATTTTTATTATTATTTTGTTTTGACTATGGCAGACCAACACGGCTACCTACTTGTAACTACCTCACAGGATTATTGTGAGGATAACATGGGGAAAATGAGACTCATTAATGCCACCTTGAGCTCCTTGGAGGATAGGTGGAATGGATATGAACAGTGCCAGTTGGGCAAAAGCAATGTTTGATTTGTCTTTGGTCAGTTATAATTGGTGTAGGGGAACCAGAAATGAAAGGCTTGTATGCAGCTCTACCCAGAATTTTTCTACTTTCTTTTGTGCTCCCCTGAAGCATTAAGGGGTGTGGGTGTGTTAAAATCCAGCAATATATTTTCTTTATTACCTTCTTTCTTATTAACATATCAATTCTAAATATGTTTATATCTGTATCCAAAGCTTCTCAGTATTCCAGTATATATATTAATAGCTCTTATTTTCCTTCAGTGGCCTTGACACCCCTCATCTTGAAAACTCATGTTGCTGATTCAGGGATATTGTGTTTTGAGCATTTAGAAGTTTGTGCAATTGGACAGCATTATAAATAAGAAAATGGAGGGAAACAATATGCTAAGAAGCCTATTTTGCTTCAGGCTAAGTGACACTATTTAAAAGGTGAAATGTAAGGGCCGTATTGTATAAATATTCTTAAATATCTTTAACATTTTTTTTTAAAAAAAACTTCTTGCAGAAAAACTCCTGTTGAACTGAGTCAGCTTTATGATAAGAAGGACAATGAGAAAATGTGCCCTAGCCAAGGAGAAATGTTTAATAGCCATTTGTCCTCATCTCAGAATATTTGCTGACTTGGTCAGTTCATACAAGACAGCAATGGTGAGTTCTGAGAGAGCCGCTGTTTTAAGCAAAATGTCTTGCTTCCTCTTTGCCGATTGCATCTGGAAGTAACCATGGTCACCTTTCAGAGTATATTGCTCAATATGCTCTGTCAGCATACAAACACAACATTTCACACTATTTCACTATCCACACCCTGCACTTGCCGAGTGTTGGAATCGATATAGAACTGAGTTGTGCTAAGCAGGGATCATGCCCAGGTCCAGATATTGCAAAGAGATTCACCTAGGAAAACTGAGACCAAATTGTAAATCATACTCGCAAGTGTTTATGCAAACTTATTTTGCAGCATCAATAAGGGCTGTTTAGATTTTATTGTGAAATTTGCAAGAGCCAACTGGATGCAATATTCTGAACAGCCCAAATAATCTCCAAAGGGAGTGAGGGTCTTTTAAGTTTTGGCTCCCTATTTGTGGCATGCTTTCTCCAATGAGGTCTGCCTGGCGCCATTACTAATATCTTGTAACCTTTTCCCAAGGCATTTGAAGGCCTATTATGATGTTTGTTTTTGGCTGTTATTCATCTGATTTGTTGCTGCCAAAGCTTTTGTAGCTGCTTTATTGCAGGTTGTTTGTGGATTCTTGGATTCTTTATGACCTTTAGAAACAAACAAACAAACAAAAGTTACAATGTGTTCTTTTACATTCATGATTTATGCTCTTTAAAATGTTATGGGAGACCTCTCTTGTGTATCAAGTGACTATTAAGTGCAAGAAATAATAATAATATGAGTGATGGAGAGCTCGTACAGGAAAGTCTAGGCCTTGTCATTTTAAAGACAGAGGTGTTCGTTTCCCTCTGTGACACGTGCTCTTAAGAACGACAGGCTTTACAGTTCCTTCCTCCTGTCATTCCCTGTGCACAGGCAGGAGAGTTTATGGGGCATCATTAAGTGATGGAAATGGAACGCGTGTAAGAAGCCGCCAAGGCAGGAAGAGGGATACCTTGGTTCTGTGCCCATCCCTCTCATGTGGTGGGCCCCCCAGAACTACAGGAAAATGGTTTCCCACAGGAGTGGTTCTGCCCACTGACCCTTATCTTCAACAGGAAGTACTTTTCCAGCTAATCCCCCTGCCCTGACTAGGCTATATCAGTGGGGAAGAAGAAACATCCAAATGAGCAGAGTTGGGGGTGTGGGTGACCCAGCCCCAGGTTTGGAAGACACATGTAATTAATCATTTCTTCCCCCATTAGCAGTAGTTTTAGAAAGAAATGTCAACAACTGAAGCTTTTGCTTTTAGGGATATCATTGCTTTCCCTTCCCTTCCCCATCCCAATTATTAGTTCAGCATCTCAATTCAGGGAAGCTCCTGAAGTTGGTATCTGTAATGCCTCCATTTGGTACAACGCTTTGGATCCAGTGGAGATTATACTCTAAACAGGCTCTTATGGCCTGACATCTAAATTGCAGATCGCAAGGCAATTCTACAGTTGATTTACCTGTCACAGGTTCTTGGATTCTGAGTTGCACAGACCCAAACACCTTAATACTCTGCCATCCATACCACAATGTTACAGATCAGTTCCCATTCATTTTTGATACGGACTATTTGAAGTAAATCATATAGAAAAGGACACTTTGCCTGGAAGTAAATGTGTGTGAAAACCTCTATAACTTTCTAATCTTAGTGATACCCTTCAGCTTATTCTCTCCCCCACCCTCCTCCTTCTTCATGGAACACTTCCCATTTCTGTATATTGTGATATCTTCTACATTTGGCAATATTACTCAGTTTCTTGCTCAGCTGCACATGCATTTTCTCTCTCTAAAAACCCATTACCCTCTTCCCCCACTACAATGGTCTAATTATGAACTGGACTCTCTCTTTATCTACACACACACACAGTCATAAAATGTATTTGTAGCATGATGTGAAATTCTGCCAGGTTCCTTGCAGAATTACAAAGATGGAAGTGTGTTACCATACTTTAAAACATTTCTAACTCATAATTTTCATATTGCTCAACGCAGCCTACTAAAAAACAACATAAACAGTGGTGTCTGGAAGCCCCTGGCCTGGTGGGACAGCCTGTGGCCAATAAGGTCACATGGGTGGGACCAAGGAGGTCATTTGGGTGGTAACAAGTTGTTCTAGTTTTCTTCCCATCCTCCCTTGCAAAGGCTTAGACACAAAAGGATTGCAGTTGTATAAGTACTTAGTACCTAGCTAAACTGAAAAGTGCCTTTGGTTTAGAAGGGGGCCCTGCTGTCAAAATTTCTAGTGTAGGTTAATACAGCAATAACGATGCATTACTCAGAAGTAAGTCCCACTAAATTCCATAGTGATTGCTCCCAGATAGGACTGAAACCTGAATTGATTATTCTTCAAAGTGCAACACAAAACTGTTAACAAGCCCCACCCCCAACTTTCTGCCCAATGGGAATTTTTTTATCCCCCCACCCCAAATTATTTACTTCAATGCCTTCTTTCTAGAATGTAGTGGGATTTTAAATGGACTAGGGTGTAGGAGAACAGGGTTTAAATCACTCATCTATGAACAGGGCCAGCCTAAGACATTTTGGTACCTCAGGTGAACCACAAAAGGTGCCTCCCCACTTCCTGGTCAGGGAAGAAGGGAAAAGTGAAGATCTACACCACACTCTATATTTCCAGATAGAGACTTTTTTTTGCAGACAGATGGTGTTCCCACACTTTCTCAAGCAACCCTGTACCAGTACAAGTCACACCATTCACTGCAAACTGTCGTCAGATTGATATTATTTATGGTCCAAGTGACTCCTGATAGTCACACTTCTGTGTCTTATTTAGTTTTTCTGCTTATTTATCTTATGACGAAAATGGTGTTTTCAACTTCCACAGGTGCCAAGAACTTCCTTCATTGCTGTTAAAGATAATGACTTTAAAGACCTGCTTTCTCTGACTAAGATTTGTTGGCTTTCAGAAAGCATTTAGGATACCAGGCCTTTTTATACTGAACACTAATATTTGATTGTTGCCTAAGACTTGGAAGCACTGGATGACGACAAGCTTTAAATTGAAGTGCCATAAGTCTGCAGTGGCTTGATAAGAAGCTCAACAGCTGAGAACCTTGCTAAGGTTCGTAAAACTGAAACACTGGAGAATAACAAATCCGTTCGTTCCCACTTACACTTCATTTCTGAGCAAAGGCTATACCATACTTATAGGATTACAAAAAGCTCTAGATGCCATTTAAATTCCGTGAAGATATTTCTCGCTGACCAAAAGTAGCATTTTAAAATGACTTTTTTGGGGTGTGTGAATTGAATATATGAAACACCCTGCCTAGGCATTGTGTGTGTGTGTGTGTGTGTGTGTGTGTGTGTGTGTGCAGCAAACAACCAGTTCTCCTGATGATTAAATCAAGTGATATGTTTTCCTGCTCACTGCCATTTGAATGACAAGCCCACCTTTATGTAAAATTTTTGTCTGCGGTGTAGATTATTACCAGCAAATAGATGCGTTTGATCTTTTCTGTGATTCAACTGATGAGGGACTGTGACAGAAGTGTCTAATGCTTGCTTTTCAAGTGTGACATGTTTTCGCATGTGATAATAAAGTTATATTTATCTCACTCATATCCCTTGGTTCCAGAGAGAGCCTATTTCTCTCAAGCATAATATCCACACAGAAAGGGGGTGGTTAGACAATTTGTACCTGATCTAAAAATACAAATGTAGCTATCAGGATAGATGTGGTGAAAAATGTATAATTGTAGCAAGATGCCCAGTAACTTACTAGTGAAATAATAATATTTAGTTTTCATATAACAGTTAAGTGTGCTGAAAGGGCTTCATATTCATTACATCCCTGTCAGGTGGGCCAGCAGTATTATCCTGATACTGCAAGTGTGGCTGGGAGTCTACTGGTGAGCTCATTATAGAGGCGAAATTTGAATGGGGACTTCCTGGATGCTTGGTTTTTCTAAAAATGCTAAAAGCATGACAATGTCAAGTGTCACCAGCTTATAAAAAGTCATAACACGTTTGCTGCTGTCACTGCCACAGAGTTTCCTCTGAAATGAAGCCTAGCTTGTTTGATACATCACATTTTTTTAAAAAAAAAAATCCACCATTGCTTTAGCTGTTATCAAAGCTCTTTCATTATGCTCTTGCCTGGTTTTTAACGCCTTGATTGTGTTGTCACAGATGCCATGAATTCCTGAACTAAGCCCAACAAGGGGTCCTCAGACCCCTTGGTCCCTAAGAACCATCAACCTGAGAATCTTCAAGACCACCACCACCACTGAATGAATGAATGAATTAATCTTTATTTGCGTCAGCCATAGTATTAAAACAACAATAAGATATACAAAGAATATAAATAAAAAGTCAATTATATGAAATGCATTTAGGGTTTTGAATCAATAGTAAAATAGTGGATCTTATTCTAATTGCCCCAGTTAAAAACCTTGCAACTTCTGCTGTCACCTGCTCATCTTGATCTGCCAAGAGAAAGGACAGTGTGGAGTGGTTGGGCGATCCGGAATGGACAATAATAGAGGGGTGATAACCTCATTCTTCAAGTCTTTATAAAGAGTGCAACCCAGAAGGGCATGCGCCACTGATTCGGTACTGCGAACTCCACAGGGACATAAGCATTTTTCGTGTGGAATCTGTTGGAATCGTCCCTCAAGTACAGCCAAGGGCAACACATTCAATCTTGCAAGTGTAAAAGCGTCTCTTAGAATTTTAGAATTGCTAGGTTATGCAGATAGGGTGCCAGAGAGTCGACACTCAAGAGATTGCTCAGTTACAAGATGTTTAGACAGTGAAGTGGGTGGTATACCAATGCCTATTCTGTCTCAAGACCTAACACAATCTACACGCACTCAAAAGGGGCCTTACCTTTTTTGAAGATGGACTGGGACTTGCCAAATGAAAGGATGGCTTGTAGTAACATGGAAACGAGCTTTTCCACTGGTGCCACCCATGCTGTGGAACGTTCTCCTTGCTCAAAGGTGAAGAGCCCTATTGGTATGGACATTCCATCGGTTCTTGAAGGGACTCTTGCTGAGACAAGCACCCCCCTGATTTGAGCCTCCTGTTTTTACTGTGGTTTCAGCTGTTATGTTGTTTTAACAGGCTTGTTTAATTATGGATGTCCTAATGTTTTGGTGAAATTGTTTTCCTGTGTACTTTAATTATGGGTAGCTATTTTTTTTTTAAAAAAATAAGTGATCTATTTTTTATTTTGCTTTTCGTTTTTACTTGTTTGTTATTTCTTCTCAAAAAGTAACGCGGCATATAAACAACAACAACCACAACCACAACCACAACAGCCACCCTGGGCTCACTAAAGTATGATCACTTTCAATGTGTTCAGGTTCTGTTTGTGTGCTTGCCACAAGCATCTTGTTGGTGCTGTGAGAATGAGATGCTGGACTAGATGGGCTATTGCCCTAATCTTCTTACATTAATGGGGTACTTCACTTGAGTATATTTTTCATTTCACTTATTTTTAGATAACAGCTCAGAGTTGTGACGCTCAGTGTTTGAACATTGATTTTCTCTTACTGGGGAATCCAGACAGTTAGGTGCAGTTTGCCATATTACTGAGACGGCTTCCATTCCCAAAGAGGAACCAAACTGCATGTGCTATATAGCTCTGCTATTTTAATCCACAGTTTACTTCCAGGGCACGTAGATTAGCTGAAACAAATGAGACAATTAAGTTGATCTGATCCCAACAGCACATGTGCCACCTTTTTTTTTTTGGTGTCATATTACACAAATACATAATTCTAGGTGAAAGTTGGAAGAGTAAGTTTAGCGAAGGATTAAAACGTGTTGAAATGATTGGTAGACGCAAGCATGCAGATCAGAAGAAGTGGCACAGCACTGGAATTATTAAACAACCTTCGGTATATAAGAGGATAATGTGCATACATTGCATTGGGAGTTGGAAATCTGCTTGCAGAGATTAAGGCGGGGTGGGGGGGGAGAAACAGAAAGATGCTACGCAAGTTAAATGTCCATAAGTTGCCAGTTATCTGTACCAAAAATTTATTTTGTGGAGGTAAATCCGAATGATTTCAGTGGAACTCATGGTTGCAGCTTGAGTTTGTTAGACTGCATCTAACTTTAAGCTTCCCTTTTGTGCATGGGAGTTCTAATTGGAATCCACAAGCATGCTATCAAGTAATCTGTAATACAAGTGGACCGAACTAAAAGAAAATGCAGCAGTTCAGACATTGCAGAAGACTGGGATATCAAATGAAGGCAGGTGGTTTTCTAGCTCAGTTCCTGTTTCACCACTCTGATCTCTCATGCAGGCTCTGTTAGAAGAGGCCAAAATTCTACTGAAAGGCTGCAGAGTGCCAGGGAAGCATAAGCTTTAAAAACAGGATAGATTTCTAATAGAGCTTCTAAAATTAAACATAGACTATTCTGTTCATGCACAAAGTCATTTAGGTGACAAGTGGAAACACAGAAAGGGCGAAACACAGAAAATATTCCATGTTCATAAATAATTGAAACACCTGAAGGCAAAATCGTCCTGTTTGTGGTAGATGACATCTAATGAAAGCAGAAGGAATTAAAAACAAAAGATGGAATGGGTGAAAAGAAGACAGAATACCCTGAATAATGTGACCTAGATTCATTTCATTTTCACCTGGTCGGTCGGTTAGTATTTCTACACATTATTTTTGTAATTTACCGGATGCATGCAAAGCACAGCAGCAACCTTTCTCATTGCTCTTGTTTCAGAATTTCTGCAGAGAAGCTGCCACATATATTTAGATAGAACCACTTTGTCAAAGCGCTAAAAGCCAGCATGCATGTTTGCAAAAGTGGGCAAAGTGAAGGTCTGATCAGACTGCACATCATGCTTTAAGCATCTCTGACCTGCACCTTACATAGGTCACAGTCATATCAGACATATAAAGCTCTTTGATGCCACTTTAAACAGTCATGTCTTCCCCAAATAATTATGGAAGTTGTAGTTCGTTAAGGGCACTCGGAGCTGTTAGGAGACACCTATTCCCCTCCAGGCAAACTACAATTCCCAGAGTTCTCTGGAAGAGGGATTGGCCATTAAACTACTCTGAAAACCGTAGCCCTGTGAAGGGAATAGGTGTTTCCCAACAGGTGTGCAAACCAGGCCGTTGAGAGACATCACCCAATGGAGATTTGAATCTGGATCTCTGTGGTTTAAGCACAGCACTTTAACCTGCTATGCTACACCGACTACACTTATTCTTTGTTGTATGGTAGTGGTTTTCTCAAAAATCAGTTCCAGAGTGTCCTGGCACCCAGTTTGGGAATTACTGCTGTAAGCAATTGCCACAATTGCCCCAATAACATATTGGCAACACACACTTATGATTTAAGCAGTGCATGACTCTTCAGGGATATGATTTCAGTTTAGCCCAGCCAAAAATCTGGTTCAATCTGTATTTCTTTATGTCGCAATTTCCTTCTGAGAAAGGGTGAGGCACTTAGATTGCAAAATCAATCTGTTCTCCATTTTACAATTGAGGATTAACTGCCTGCAGGGGTGCTGGTGAACGTTGTTCTGTTCTTCGCCACCTTTGGCAATTTCAGACTTCATGAGCCTTAGTAATGTGGACTAGTAAAAAAGAAAGAAAGAAAAGCATGGGACATTAACCTCTAATAATATGCTTAAAAGCTTAGTTGCAAAGGGTAAATAATGCTGCCATGATAATTACACTATTATGATGGGGTCATGTAGGGGAGAACTCAGCCTTTCATCTCCTTATTTCTTAATCTGAAAGCTGTATTTCCTTCTGTTCTTTTCCAAATGAAATAGCACAAAGTAGCATTTTTGAACTTTTAATGTAGATAAGAATATGCTTGGGATGAAAGATAATGTTGTGGAATGTCTGGGAGGCTTTAGAGTGTCAATAACCATGAGATATAATTAAAGTAATTGAAAATGCCTTGTGTGTGTTCTGACGGAAAAGCAGTAAAAGATCTTTCAGAACCAAGGTCCCACTGCTCCACCCTGGAAAACACTCAAGATATTTTTAAATCAATCTCTTTCATTTTTAAACCTTCTCGTGGTCTAAATCACCATAAAGCCAATCTTGTATCAGCGCCTTTGGCGATTCCTATTGGGAGGAACCATCTAGGACAGTTTCCTGTGTGATCCCAGTTGTTCTCTCAAACAGAATTGAAAGGCCATGCTCTATAAATGGTTAGAGTGTGGCTGGGACTTATTCACAAGGGGTCACTCTTGTCTTCTAGACAGATCCTGTCCTAAATTGAATTCTTTCCAAATGCATCTGCATTTGCATCTTATCAAATGGCGATCTTGATTTGATTTGAATTTAAATGGAAAGAGTTGGTCCATTAGTTGGGATGACAAATCATCCAAGTTTTAATCGCAGGATACATTTTGCTATGTGATTAATTGGAGGAGCTGACAACAAAGGCCACAGTCCTAGCCAGCTACCTGGGAGCAAGCTCCACTTGATTCAGTGGGACTTACTTATGAGAAACATGATTAGGCTTGCAGTCGAAATATGTGGAACTGTTGTCTCCAAAAAGAGACTGCCCCTGTGTTGTGCACGTACAAATATTGACATCTGCCCTCCTCTTTCAGCTGAATTTGATGAAATAAGAAATGCTGGATGCTATCCTATACACACTTACCCGAGAGTAAGCTCTGTTTAACTCAATGGGACTACCAAGTAGGCATGTTGCCCTATTAAAAATGACTTCTCAGTCTAACTTAGTACATTCTACAAGGTCACCAGTGAACTTTGTGGTTGTGTGGCAATTTAAATCCAGAACCTTCTGGTTTTAATCCACCACACTGACCTGTGTTCATCTTTGGTGCCATGGTAGTCATTTTCTCAGAATCAGTTCCAATGTGCCTTGGCATCTAGTTTGGAAATTTCTGCTGTAAGCAGTCGTCACAATTGGCTCAATAATGTATTGCCAATGTCCATCACAGGGAGAACCTATAATTGTTTTCCTCCCGACAATAAGAACTATAAACCATAGAAGCAAAGAGTGGTTAGTTGACATATATAGGTGAGGAAACTGCGGTTGGTAGGCTGTCTCACCCCCGGGATAGCTTGGTCACCTATATCATTCACATATGTTGTAAGGAGATTTTTAGTCCATAGCAGCTGCCTCAATCTTTCATGACACTGAAGAGCTTTGAACCCTTTTTGAAATCCCTGTGGTATGTTCCTATAATAAGGACTATCACATATTCCCAAAACTGAGGTAGAGGTTTAAAGAAGTAGTTAAATTGCTATGGGATTTGCTACCACAGCACAGATGACTTTAAAAGGGAATTTCTATATTCATGGAAGATAAGGTTATCTGCGACTTCTAGTCATGGTGATGACTCTACAGTCTCCATGATCAGAGGTAGCATTTCTCTGAATACCAGTCACTTGGGGGGGATGAAAGGTGGAATAGCAGGAAAGGGAGCTATTGTATCCATGTTCTGCCTTGGCAAATTTCACGTAAACCTTATGAACTTCAGCCAGTGTTTGATTTGCTGTTTTGATTGTCTGACACTTCTGTCTTAAAGATGGACTTGAAGAATACTGTGACTCCCTCTTTTTATATCACATTTGTCAACCTCTCCTGTTCTGGGCCAGACACTAAGACTGGAGGGATGTCATCAATCTATATTGTTTTCCCATGAATGAATGAATTTATTTTACGGTCACAGACCAACTCACTAAATCAACAATACAAAAGTGATACATTAAAATTTGCACAGCAAATACCATACACGTATATGCACGTATACAGCAGCATCTAAAATATATAGATTAGAATCGGGGCATTTAAAATATTGCCTAAAAATTGCCATTTAGGGTTCTGTTCATAGCGATAACACTGCTTGTTCTCTGAGCCTCATGGCTGCTACACAGTATTTCGCTACTTTCAGGGTAATCTCAGGGTCCCTGTCCTCCACAAGGCATTTAAGGCATAGGAATTCATTTAAAGGATTTTGCATGACTGGGGAAATAAAAACACGGCGTATGTCATTGTAAAAGCGGCAACGTAATAAAACATGAGTAACAGATTCTACCTCCGGCAGGCCACAGGGGCAGAGTCGTTCCGCATATGGTTTACCTGCAAATCTTCCCTGCAGTAAGGCAGATGGTAATACATTAAATCTAGCAAGGGTAAACGCCCGTCTATATTTGGGTATTTGTAATTTTGTCAAATACCTCGCTGGAGAAAATCCTCTCCCATTGTCCCCTATAGCTAGATGTTTGCTCATCTCACTCATATGACGTTGGAGTTCCACATCCCAGACTCGTTGGCGAATGGTTGCTCTTGCTTTCTCGTATCCCGCAGCCAACAAGACCTGAGGCGAGAATCCCAAGTCTCTTAGCTTTCCATACAGAGTGACTTTCCATTTGGATTGGAAAGCATCCAAAAGAGTTAAGGGTGCCAATCCAACAGGAAAGAAAATAAGTTTCAGCCAGTAATGAATCTTGAGAATCCATATGCGGGCGCTGACAGGAATTTGCCCTACCTCCAAGCGAACCGCTATATTGGACACACAAGAAGGGATCCCTAGCAAACAGCGGTAGAACTTAGTTTGAAATGATTCCAGGGGATCATAGTTTGAAAAGCTGCAAATCTGTGAGCCAAAGGTCAGTTGTGCTAATATTTTTGCGGCAAACACCTGAGAGGCTGCTGGAATATATTGTCCTCCTCTCCCATAGAAAAATCTTATGGTAGCTTTAGTAGATCTTTGGACATTTGCAATGGTGTTTTTAACATGATAAATCCATGACCCCCTTTCCTGGAAGGTTATACCCAGGTATTTGAAAGTTGCTACTTGTTCAATAGGGTGATTGTCAATTCTCCATCTGTGTCTCTTTCTTTTCTTAGAGAACACCATAATTTTAGACTTAGTGTAATTAACTGTTAGTTGTTCAGCTTTACAGTAGGCAGTAAGTGCTCTCAAGAGTTTCTTTAGGCCTACCCCGGAGAAGGAAATTAAAACAGCATCGTCTGCGTATAGAAGAACTGGAAGAGGTCTATCAGCCAACTTTGGAGGATGGGCGTTTTCTCTTTCCATCTTTTCTACTAGGGAGTTGATATAATAGTTAAATAAAATGGGCGCAAGGACACATCCTTGTTTAACACCATGGTGGATTTGAATTTCCCTGGATAGGTGACCCTGCCGGTCGCACCTTACTCGGGCACGGGTATTTTCATATAATCTACAGATGAGGCACAGCAGGCGCCTGTCTATATTAGAGGCGCCAAGTTTTTCCCAAAGCCTATCTCGTGATATTAGGTCAAATGCTGATTTAAAATCTATAAAGGCTGCATAAAGAGAACCTCCTTTTCTTGACGAATATTTTTCAACAAGGTGCTGAAGCACTAGACCTTGGTCTAAAATTGACCGTTTCGCTCTAAAACCTGCTTGTGCCTCCGAGAGAACATGCTCACGCTCCAGCCAGCTCTCGAATTTATTACGTAAGTGGGCAGCGTATAGTTTGCTGATGATACTTAAAAGGCTGATTGGTCTGTAGTTAGCAGGGTCTGATCTGCTCCCTTTCTTGTGTATTGGAATAATAATAGCCAGACCCCAGTCCTCTGGGATGATGGCCGATTTGTCTATGCTGGTAAACAAGGCTGCAAGGACTGGGGCCCACCACTCCACATTGGCTTTGAGTATCTCGGGAGATATGTTAACGACTCCAGGAGCTTTGCCATATTTAAGAGATTGAATGAGCCTGTGGACCTCTTCAGTAGACACTGGCGGCCACTCATCCCCAACATCACTCATTGTTGAGGGCAAGGCCTATTGCTGTTGATTGGTTAAATACAGAGATTGGAAATATGTCTCCCATACCCCAGCAGAGATGTTATATTCCACTTCAAGGGGGGAGTCTTGCCATTCTTTAGCTACTATCTTCCAGAAGGTGGCTGAGTCCCTCCTTCGAGAGGCCTCAATTAGACATTGCCACTCTTCCCTCTGGGTCTGAAGTTTCTTCTTTCTAATCAGAGCTTTATAGCTTTTTTTCGCTTCGAACCAGTCTGGGGGGAGTGAAGGTAAATTGTCCAATTTGTACTTTCTGTATTTCCCAAGCAGAGAGCGCTTCATAGCAAGGCACTCCTGGTCGAACCAGGTCTTAGATTTATTTGAATACCATGGCCGACACTTTTCTTTATGAGGGGTCAGGGTAGTTTGTAAAAGTAGAATCAGGTCTTGAAACAGATTTATTCTGGTACTGGGGCATGGGGAATTTAAAAGGCTATCCCTCTTTTTAAGAAATGTATCTGAGCATAACCTCCCTGAAACTTCCTTATCCCGACTGGCTGTCCATCTTATACGAGAGAATCTCAGCTCCACATCAGTGGGCCTGGAAGATTCAAGTTTATCAAGGCAGAGTGGGGCCTCTCTCACATCAAGAAGAAGGTAGAGCGGTAAATGATCACTGTCCATACATTCCTCTACCTTACATTCAATGGCTCTATTCATTAGATTGTAAGACACCATGATATAATCGATTGTAGAGGCTCCAACGCTGGATATAAACGTAAATTCCCCAACACTCTCCCCTTTAGAGCGGCCGTTTAATATGATCAGATCCAACTTGTTTGATAGATGCATCAGGCACAGCCCAGGGAAATTGCAGCCTTTGTCCTTTGAATACCTAGTTGGAATGAAGTGGGATTCATCTAGGACAGGCGGCAATTCATGGAAGTGGGCATATAGGGCATCATCAGAGTGGCCGATTCTGGCATTTAGATCACCGGCCACTATTACCGAGGCCGCAGGAAATTGGGTCATCAGTTTGTCGATATATAGTTCCAAGCATGCCCAGGTGTTTTTGATCATCTGTTTTCCTTTTTGAGGGGGGAGGTATACATTTATCAATAATAAACTGGAGGATCTACATCTCATCAGCAGAGCCAGAGCCAGGTGGTTCAATGGCTCCAGCTTTGTTAAGGTGACCCTCAACCTGGTTGAAACTAGGATACCGAGGCCACCTTTAATTCTCCCACCTTTGCTGCTTGGTGTTCCTGGAAGGGAAAACGAGGAGAAACCATTGGCAGCTATTTCACTAGAACTCCAAGTTTCCTGTAGGAGAACAATATCGTAGCCTTGTATAAATTTTACAAAAGATGGATCACATGTCTTTTTGGGCCAGCCTGCAATGTTCCATGTTACAAAGGAGAGCTTCTCCAACGTGGTGAGTTCAGGTGGAGTGGGTGAAGTATGGTAAGGAGAAGAAACATCACCTGAAGGAAGGACTGGATTGAGGTGCCTACTTTGTCCATCACAACCTCCACCCATTGAGTCTGTCCATCAGACTTCCTCTTGGATAGCCTCTAGAGTGCCGAATTTGTCTACAAAAATTGCGCCATTTCCAGACATTGGAAGTGCAATTTCAGCTTTATGCGTTATCAGTTTAGGTGTTAACGGGGGTGCTGGCGGGCCCATTTCTTCTGGTGTCAAATATTGGCATGCAATCCATTCTTCGTTGGTTAGAGGTTTTATTTTACAGTTGGCATAATTGTATTCCATAGGGGCAGGTGGAAATGCAAGTAATATGCATTTCCTTATAGCCGAGAGTTTATCAATTAATGCGTCTTGAGATTTCTGAATTAACTCTAAGTTGGCCATCAGGCACTGCCCGTTTTTAAATGTGGTGTCATTTTCTGCCTTTTCTGGAGATATTTGAATTTTCGGGTATTGATTTCCCTGAGTACAGGTTTTGGAAGTGTCCAGCTGGGTTGGCTTGGGGATTTCTGCCTCACTGTGCTTTGTGAATCTAAATTTGCATCTGTCCGTCTTGCATTTCTCTAGAAGTGGAGGGGGGGTTCCAATGTTTTCAAAGAGGCGAAATGTCCGTAGCCCAGTGACTCCCTCTTTTTATATCACATTTGTCAACCTCTCCTGTTCTGGGCCAGACACTAAGACTGGAGGGATGTCATCAATCTATATTGTTTTCCCATGCTTCTAGATGCTTCTGTATTCAGATGCAGAGAAGTGATTATAAGACACCCATACCCCATCAGCTATGAAGAGTACACATGCTTTTAAAGCACAATTTCCCCTTCAAAGTACTCCTAAGTAGAAATGATGCCCTAGTTTGCTAGTATTTTGAAGGTTAATGACCATGACAGAAAATGTAATTTGGGTATGAGAAGTCCAAGATTTGGCAGTTTGATAAAAAGATACCAAGTAGAATTTTGGGAAATAACTCTGTTGGATACCCTAGACAACCAAACAGAGTGAACTGTACTAAGCTAGATCAGAGGTGGGGAACCTGTGGTCCTCCATATGTTGTTGAAGTACAATCCAACTCATCTTTGATCACTGGTTGTGTTGGCTAGGGTTGATAAGAGTTGGAGTTCAACAACATCTGGAAGGTCTCAGGTTTCCCAAATTGTCAAAAGCTGTGTCCATACCATACATTTAAAGCAAATTCTCGCAGAATCCTGGGACCTGTTGTTTATCCTTCTCAGAACTGCAATTTCCAATATTTTAACCAACTGCAGTCTCAGGATTCTTTGGAGGGGTTGCTTTAGATATGTGGTGGTGTACACACAGCAGTATGAAAAACCACCATTTATACAAATGGGTGCTGTCCATATTTGATTTAATCTATAAGCACTGTGTATATGTATCTTAGTACAAGCTGTCATACGATGTGTCTACAGAACAGTTGGGGGAATTGAGGTGGGTTTCCTAATTTGGCATATCTATTTTTTAAAATATCATACTGTGAAATGCCCCAACTCGTCTATAAATTCCTTACAGCCTTTACCAGATGCAAGTTTACTGACATCGATATCAGCAGCTCAATATTATGAATAACACAGCTAATTGCACTCTGAACATGTACTCATTAGATACGTACCAAAAAACAAGTCGAAAACAAAACTCATACTTGTGTATTTCCGGAGGCAAGAAACTAAATGCCAGTGAGATGGAGAGAGAAGGTAAGGGAGAGGGTGGTTTAAACATTTGTGTTGGGGTTTTCTTTGTGCGTGATTTTTTTATTATTGGTGTTTTCATTTTTCAATTACAAACATTAACTCAATACATAGCTCAGCCAGGAGGCAAAGATAATAATACAACTGATATAATACTTGCTCGAGGACCTGCAGAAGTGCTGTAAAATACCAAGTTGTCATCTGCAACCAAAATGTAACAACTAAAGATTAAAATCATTAGAACGCTTTCCCGAGTAACTTGTAAATGGTTACATTGAAAAACATGGATTTTCTGGTTTCTGAGAGTGCATTAGCCATCATTATGCTTTATTCACTTTCTCTGTGGCAAATTCTGTCTTCATATATGTTGTAGCACTTGCTACCGGCATGAATTTGCAAGGTGGGGGAGGACCTTTATTCGTTTATATTTCTTCCTAGGCTGACCTGCCCTACAATAGTACCAGCCTGAAGAAAGGGTTGTGATCTTTGGAAAATCCCAAGGGTTATAGAGAGAAGCCTGGGATGTTAGATTCCCCATTCCTGTTGTAGACCATTGTAGTGCCATTGCAATTCTGAACAGAGGTGCAAACAAGAGAGCAGGGATAATGGGTGGGAGAAGCACCATTGCCTTAGGAAAGAAGAAGATGTGTTCTATTACTCTTTATTAAATTTGTTAGTCACTTTATCTTGCCCAACACAACCCAAAGTGACTTACAACTATTACTGGGCATTCCTTTGAGTTATGCCACAAGCTTTGCATCATAAACTCAATCCTTTTCTACCTGTGGTGGCAAAACCTTGGATTATTATGCAAAGACAACACATTTCATCTGGCTTTTTCAGCCCTTTAACTGGAATCATTAGTTTTTGACCCCGTACATCATGGCTCCAGGGCTGCTGCATGCCTACCCGCTGCAGGTTTATGGCTATGACAACCTACAGATGTTTCAGACAATTTCCATTTGAAATGATCAGGTATCAGGGGTCTTACCCGTCTGAAATCCTTCAGAGTTTGCTTCTAATCAGAACATAGAGTACTATACTTGATGCCCCAGTGACCTGACAATATAATGCAGCTTCAGAAGTATTTTAGCTGCATCTGTAGTGTCAGTCAATAAAACACCCCTTTTCAATGTACTATCTGCTGTGCAATTTAGATTATCACCATCACCACCATCAACATCATTATTATTACTACTACTAAAAAATTTTAGGCTCTGCCCCAACAGCATAGTTTCTTGTGAAAATTCACTACCTCTATGAATGTGGTATATAACATTCCCAGCCCAACAAATAAAACAGAAATTGGAAGGAGGGGGAAAAGAAGAAAGGCTGTCTGAAGCAATTTTACAAGTGAATTCAATGTTGACACATTTCCTTTCAAAGGAATATTATGATGGATTCCAGATAAAGCGGCAAAAATGAAAAAAAAAAAACAAGGCATTTGGATGAATTTGCTTCTTTTGCCCAGATATAAACCTCCCAATGACAGCTGGGGTCTAGAAATCAGAAAGCAGATGACAGTCCGTGAATGAACTAGTGAGAAAACCTGCATGTTCGCCAAAACCGTAGCTGTTTGGCATCAAACTCAGCTGGCGTGACATATGAAGGCTTCACACACTGAGATTGCCTATTTAATGGGCCGGGATTTAATAGGTTGGGCCAGAATTCCTAGTGTCTCCTTTGATGGTGAAGCCGTTAACATCTTAAAGTATAAAGTAAGCATTCCTCCCCCCACTGACACCTCAAGCTTTCCTTGAGATGCTTCTAGCATTTTGCCCAAAGACGAGCTTAAAGAAATGGTGATGTTAATGTTCCATCTGGCTTGGTATGTAACAGCCTTGGTAAGTGGGTAGAGATGGGAATTCTCTTTTCAAGGGAATAGATGAGTAGGATACAAGAAACTTGCTGTAAGGTATGTCAAAAGGCCTGCATATTCCTGACGGGACCTTTTGATTTTCCTTTTTTCCATTTTGAAACCCCAGGTCATCCTTCCTACATCAGAAACTGCTTTTGAATGTCCCCTCAGTAGCAAAGAGTTTTACCATCTGGCACGAGAGGATGCTGTCTGGCATATATAACACTAGTTTTGCAGTTTTTGGGGGGGGGGGGTCTGTATTCCAGAATCCTGTGTTACAAATATACACACACAAGAACAAAAATGTGTAATAGCAATAAGAAAACCAATACAGCAAATTTATCATGAAAAACACACACACCGGACTTCCGGCGGCGACGCCATAGCGGGTGGTTGTGGGCTGCTTCGGCTGCGAAGCGCCCAGTCCATCCCGGGGGTTGGAGCCCCGCTACCGCAAAGCGGGGCTCCGGTGGGGTGCGGGAAGAGCGTCCCGCACCCTGGGCTCCCCGGCTGTGCCCGTTGTGGCTCCGAACCCTTCCCTCGCTCCCCCTGTAAAGGGGGAGTGGGGGTGAAGGGACGACGGAGCCGGGCTATAGGGGACATGCCCCAACCGGGATGCAAATGCGGTGACAAATCCCGAGATGAGCGTCTAAGTTCTACCTGTCATTAATGATTTGAAAGAACCCGGTGGTCGTGAGTATTTGACTGACTTTTTTACCTTTGGAACGATCCGGGGGGAAGAGGAAAGGCAGCCTGCCTCCCTCCCTTCGGGAGAAGGAAAGAAAATAACCAGTTTAAGTGACTGCTGCTACAACAATGGATATAATGTGTCTGGAATTTGAAAACTGAGACTGCTGAGATTTCCCTTTGGGGATTAAGTGGGCAGAAAATATCTCCGTTTAAAGTTTTGGTCTTTACGCTCTGGCTTCAGAAAAATGGCGATGGGAAATTTGGACTGACTGACGTGGGAAATAATTGAAACAAAGGAAGGAAAAGACAGGAACTGAAATTTGACACTCACCCCCTCCCCCAACATGCTGGACTTTGTGTTTGAACTTGTTTTGAACTCTGGACTAACGGACGAAGAAATGCTTACTGTCTTGAGACTGGAACTGCTCAATCGGAAATTGAAAGTCTTGAGTGGGATAATAAATAAATAAAAATCTATTTTCCACAGAGGAGGCTTTTCAAAAGTTTTACACAATGGAAGAAAACCTTGGCAAAGAGTTAGAAGGGATACTTGAAGGATGGTTTGAAATGGCTGGGCGACTCCGGGAAAAAGAACCGTTCTTTGGGGGTGGCAGTCCCGGAATGGCAAGATTTGCAATATCCAGACCCCGAGGTGGGAGCTCGGGGGCAAGGGACGTGGAATTAAGATATCTACAAGAAGAAGAAGTATGGTACAAAGAAGCGGAGGAGCCCAGAAAAGAGGGGATGTGTATCCTGAAGCTTGATGCAAGGTTTGTTGTGAATGCTGCCTGGATCTGTGGACATTTGGGAAAAGAAGACAATTGGAAGATTGGTTCCGGCGAAAGACAGATAAAGACAATGGACAGAGGGGGTGTGGGGTGAAGTATTAAATGTAAAATTTAAATGGCTTGTTATGGTATCTGAATTCGGAGGGTGAAGGTTGTTAATTGTAAGTCTATCTTGATTAAGTAAGGAGATATTGAGATTTTATGTTAATAGCAGCATGATAAAGGACAGAAGAAATAAGTTTAGATTTTATAAGAATACTTTGTTAAGATTTATGTTAGAACATGAAGATTAAGATAATGGTGTTATCTCTATTTGAAGTTAATTTCTTTGTTTTGTTTTTTTAGAGAAAAGTTGTTATGGAAGTAAAATATAGTTTTAAAACCGAAGGTGAAAAGGCAGGGGAAGTCAAACGTCAAGATTCGAAAATAGAATTTTTTTTCCCCTTAGGTATATAAACAAGAAGAAGAATCCTGGCAATATATGTATTTGTATTTGTTATGTATTTGTAGGTGTGGGTTTGTGTTTGTGTTGTGTTATGAAAATGTTAATAAATTCTTTATATAAAAAAAATTGAAAAACACACACACCAATTAAACACATATAGACTGATACTGGTAGCACCCTGATATTCTGCTACACCATGCAATAAAGAAGGAAACATTTGTTATTCAACCAGGAGTTGGGCTTGTGAAAAAACCTTGTTGCATTTTTGCTGCTCCTACTTGTTTTAAATTAACATTGATTTTCATTTGTTTAACCTTGTTTCCCATAGGCTGCAAAGAAACTCCATATTTTTGTGTGTGTACAAATTGTTCGCTATAGACTAGGTAAATCTTTCAAAAGTTGGGCCAGTTTTGCAAAGGAGCAAGAAATGTTCCAGAATTATCTCTTCTGTATGGCAATAAGGTACTGTGAAGCACCTCTTTGTGTGCCATTTCATTGTATAAAAGTACAATAAATAAGGCTAGTTTCTACATATAGTGCAAGCTGGAGCTCTCAGGCGATATAACTAGTTGGATCCATTTTCACAATAAAGCCGCAGTATGTATATAGAACAGGGTTTATAGTATTCCGGCTAGGCTGAGATTGGGGCTGTTTGCTGAATTGTAATGCACCTTTAGCAACATCTATGATATTTTACAGAGGTCCACAGTTGGCCTACAATAGGGATTAATCTTCCCACTACAAGAAGGAAGACATTTATAAGATTATATAATGTGTATCTGTTGCATTTATGTGTCTCGTGGCCAGTGGTGCTGTCAGGGCAAGACTTGGGGAAAGTAGTCCAGGGCTCCAGTCAGCAGATTGATCAGGGAAGCCCCTCAATGCAGCAGAGGTGGCTTACCACATTTTGAAGTGCATGAAGCAATACACCTTCCCATCTAAAGAGCAAGCCAGCCTGCATAAGACCATCAAGTGCAGAGTTTAAAATTGCTTAAGTGCACCAATGCTTGTACTGCCACAAGCTGCCTCCACTGTTGTGGAGCATCTGAATACCATATGTTTCACTTCACTGAAGTACACATAGAACCATCCTACTTTGGGTCCACTCTTATATTCATGCCCTGCCCTACCTCCCACTGGTGGGTGGTGTTCATTGGGACTGCTAGAGTGGCTAACACTAGGTGAAGGCAGAGTCAGTAAGAGGCAGAGACAACTAATTCTACTTTGGTCTCCATCCTCTCCCTTCTGAGTTCTACAAAGACAACACTGAGATGAAGGAGGAAGAAGCTGACTGACCGTGGGCTGGTGGGAATTAAAATTGCAGGCAAATGGGAGCTGGCTGAGGGCAGGCTGAGACTAGAGGGGTAGCACCCCATTTGCCCCAGTGGACCAGCTTCCACTGCTACCTTTTACAGTACTGGAAGTAGTCTACAGTTGTTTGGATGCCCAGAATGTCAATACTCAAAATTCACCACAGGATGACTGTTGCCACCACTTCAGCATTGCCCACCTCCACAAAATGGATCAGCCACGATTTTGAAAAATGCTGTTAATTTATTTTTGTTGTTGTTTAAAAATGCTCATTGCTTGTAGAAGGATATTGGACGATGAAGGCAAATAATCTTGCATAACAGGCAAAGACAACATTAACATCTATGAAGAGATCACATTCCCTAGTCTGGAGGACTTGAACCGATGAATTCAAGTTACAAAAAAAACCAATATTCTGATTAAACATCAGGAAGAATGGTAAGAGCTGTTTGACAGCAGAACAGGCTCCCTTGGGAGGTCGCAGGCTCTCCTTCATTGGAGGTTTTTAAGCAGAGGTTGGATGGCCATCTGTCATGGATGCTTCAGTTGAGATTCCTGCATTGCAGAGCATTGGTCTAGATGACCCCCCCGGGATCCTTTCCAACTCTACAACTCTATGATTCAAGTTAACTTTGCTTGTTTTCTCTATTATAGGTGACACAGACAACCTCTTAGCTGTTAACATATATTGCTATGGTACTTCAGTAAATATTGTCAAAAACCAGTCTAATTCTCAAAGTAGGGATTTGTGCATAAGAAGGAGGTAGCCGAGCATGGGCAGTGGCGGAGCTTCATGCACTGGCACTGGGGGGCAGAGAGCAGGCAGGGGTGGGGCTGGTGCATGTCCTGGAGGTGTGGGGTGCCTCCCGCAGGGGCGTGACATGCATCCTGGGAATGTGGTGCCCAGCACGGGCGGGAAGACAGCCATGATGCCACCCCACCGGGATCATGCTGCCAGGGGCGGTGCGCCCCCCCGCACCCCTCTTCCTCCGCCAGTGAGCACGGGGTGTTTAAATTATGTCTATACATTTTTTCAAATGACACATTTATAAGGATATGAATTGCTGATCATCAAAGACTGAAATAAGCAAAATGATAAGAGGCAATAGCATGATTGCTAAAAATAAAATAAAAAATCATGCTCCTATTGGAAGCTGCTATATTATAACTGATGCAGTCAGTTCAACATCTTGTGGAAACGGAGACCGCACCCAAGTGAAGATGCCACAGTCTAAAGAACCACAGAACTACCTCCACAGCCGTGAGAGAGTTTTGAGTTTGTGTCTCTTCAGTCACCGATATTACAGGCCACATAATATTGCAAAGTCCTTGGGTGTTCTTTAATTTGTTCTTTGGATCCCAGCCATAGTTTTAAAAGCAAGAACAAAAGTCTAATGCAATGTGGGCGACACACCACAGTCACTTTTGCTGAAATATTTACGAATCACATTTGTCTACCAGAGTGAGACCCAAGCTGCTTAAGGAATACTGATTCATCAGTGATTTGTTACTATCTTGGTTGTTGTTGTTGGGGGCGGGGGGAGAAGTGAACACCTAGAGTGTGTACGAGCTTCGATGCTCTAACAAGCATGAGTGCATGTTCAGCCACATTATAACAAATGCATCTATTTGGTTCTTGTCTCGTTTCCTTTGTTCCTGATGAAGGCTGATAGATCTTGTGGAGTGTTAACATCTATAATGAGCTTGTCTAATATGATAATAATAGCTTCAGAAGAACCAGTAGTGAGATCATTAGCAGCTCATTGTTTGTGGGGAATGTTAATGTGACTGTTGTATGTCTCTTGTTGGGGAAAATATGACAATCAGCAGTTTTTGCCGTCCCCAACTTTAACAACTGTAACTTGACTGTCTTATTTAATTCAGTATTACTGAGTGGCATAATGTTTAGACTGGTGAATCTTCTATTGCAGTTCCACTGCTGCAGCTCATTTTAAATGGGGATCCTTTTGCTCTTGGGCCTAATTAAGTAAGGATGCCAGAAAAAAAAAAGTTTTACAGTGGCAGGACTGCATAGCAGCATAGTTTGGGTTATTTTTCTTCCAAGGTGCATCACTTTGTAATTATCAATGCTAAATTTAATTCCTCCATTTGTTGCAAGTGAACCAAGTGCTGTGACATCCTTCTATAAATCTTTGCGATCTGCTTTAGGCTCAGCAATTTTCAATATTTTTTTAACACCTGAAAAGTTGCTACTGTACTATTCACAGCCTTTCAGAGACAAAAAAATGGTTAAAGAGAAAACAGGACACATATATAATATATAACGTGTCTTCAAAAGATATTTACATTGCCTCCCTCAGTAGTAAATGCTGGGAAGAGAAGTGATCCATACAAAATGTTGTTTTTGCCAGGAATACGTCAATATAGATAAGGGATGGAGGACTGCTTTAGGTTTCATCAGAGAAAGCAAAGAAACTGGAGGCAGAAAGGTTAACCCAGGCATAACCCTGCTTTTTGACACTTTCATGGCTGAATTTAAAAAAAAAAACATTTTAAAGAAGTATTTTAAGGCTATTTGTTAAATTACTTTCTTGTTTGCCCTTCAGTTAGTGACCAACTTAATTTTATCACCATAGATGAAACAGCTTTTTATATTTATGTATGTGTGTACACACAGACACATACACACAAATGTATTTGCACCTTCGGCACACTATGTAGTGCATAGGGCCATTTTATTCTTTATAAGAGATATATGGGAACTGTGGTCCTTCAGTAATGATGTGAGTTATAGTGGGCCACAGGTTCCCCTGTCCTGATTTATAACAATAGCCATTAAGTGTGTAGGATCAGTAAGCAGTTCAGAGATGTAGGTGGAGTTCAGGGAGAGAAAATGCCCCCAGCTGTCCCCAATGCTGTCATGGATGAGAGATAGTGTCAAAGGCTGTTTTCATGTGCATTGCTAGGGACAAACTAAATGTGTTGTCCGTTGAGGCTAGACCATTTACCTCAGTCTTCATTCATCCAAGTCCATCTTATTTCTTATTTTCAGTCACTCTAGAGGGTGTTGTTGTTGTTCAGTCGTTCAGTCGTGTCCGACTCTTCGTGACCCCATGGACCAGAGCACGCCAGGCACGCCTATCCTTCACTGCCTCCCGCAGTTTGGCCCGGCTTGGCTTTGTGCTTTCTCCTTCTTGGTCTAGGTTTTGCCCTTGTACAAATCATTTGGGATGAAGATGGTGACTAAAATAGAATTAATCGGCTCCATCTGTCATTGGCTCCACCTACTGTTGGCCTCTGTGATTTCTACCCTACCAGTCTAAATAGGCAACAGACACCACTGTGTGCTGTTAAATGTTTTCTACTATGGTTTCGTTTGCATTACCTGTCTTCAAATGCTCAAGTACCAATTCTGATGTTAAGATAATGTTTACATACCAGAGTCATTAGTTGAGCATACCTATGTTTTGAACTCCTTCAGGCCAATAACCTTTGGTCCATGGCTGATTTTACAAGGCTTACTGATATCATATCTATATTTGATTTTAGATTTGCTGAGTATCTTCTATGTTTGGACCTTAGTCATGCCCATGTCCACAGTGTGGACTCTTTTAGCTATATTTTATAGATCTAGGACTTTTGACAGGGCCTTCTTGATGGTGGCATTCTGCTGTGGAATATCCACCCCCTCCCACCACAAGGTGAAACTGGCAGTGAGTAGTTTTCCATCCACACCACCTGAAAACGTTCCTTTTTCTCCAGGCCTTTGGTGATAGAGGGTAATGTATGGAGCCACCATGTTTGCCTTGGGAAGGAACAGGAAGCTGCCATCTTCACAAGGCCTTAAAAGAGCCGTGTAACTTCAGATCTCCTGTGTTTTTTTCTGAATTATTCCTTGTTTTCGAGAATTAAATTTGTAGAGGATCTTTGGAAGTTACCTTATGTACCAAGTCAGACTACTGCTCCATTGAGCTCAGTATTGTAAAAAAATAACTGGCAGTGACTCTTTAGGATTTCAGACAGGTGGCATTTCCAGCCTTACCTGGAAATGCTGGGGATTGAACTTGAGACCTTCTGCATGCAAATCAGATGCTCTGCCAGTGAGCTATGCTCCTTTCCCCAAAGAAATGCGTTTCTTCAGCCAAAGTACCTGTAGCTTCCAGAGTATCTTGTTCCAAAGTCATCTGGGTGAGGTCAGGTCAGCCAAACTAAGCAGCAATAAATCTAAAACCTATTTCACCCATATTTCTGGGAAATAGGGATAATATGAATTCTAACTTCAAATAGTACTTCTTGTTTTTCTTGGGGTCTACTCTGAACGAACGCCAGAGGCTCGTAGTACCTTCTTCTGCGACAGGGCATAAAGAGGCATCTGGCAGTGAATGCAAATCCATAGCCCATGCAACTGCTAAAAAATAAGTGTAAGCTAAAATATAGTAATTTTTCCATCAATTACAAAGCAGGGCCATGTTTCATAAACCTATCAAAGTTCTGCCCTCGTCTCTCCCCTGGAACCATTTCCATTTTGCTTCTAAGGCCAGAGTCACAATTCTCTTCCAGTATCAAATACAGCTACTGTATAGGACTCCTGGATTAATTCTGAACTTTTGCAGCAAAATGACAGGATGTCACTCCAGTCCTGTCAAAATCTTCTAGGGAGCTTCCAGGTTTGAAAACTGGTGACTCATATGGCCAGCCACTCAAGGCTACAGAATATGTATAATTATTGCTTTCAAAAAGAAATGAAGTTATTCGGTAGATTCCGATGGAATCTGGAGCACCTGGAGACAATCAGTCAGGTTGCGTATTCACAGCAGGGACCAGAGGAGGAAAGGCCGCTGGGAGGACCGCAGAGAGAAAAAGCACCTGGATGCCTGGATACATCAGCACAACTGGATGCCCTCTTTTGCCCCAGCTGCAACATACCATGTCTTCTCTGTATTGGTCTACACAGCCATAGCAGGTGCTGGAACTGTCCAATGGTTTGACTTTACCTCTAAAGGCACACTCTTCCATTGCATCCCAAGACAGATGGATGCCAACCAACCAGTGTGGTGGGACTTGAAAATAATGAGTGTGGGTTGGGCCTCTGGAGTTCATGGGACTATTTAGGTTTGGGCTAAAAGGCCTCTAGTGTTCAGGAACACAGAACTGCAGAAATGGTAAAACTGAGGGGGATTTGCTTTTGTATCAAACTTATTTTATGTTAGATTTTAATAAGCAGTGGCAGGGCTTTGGGAACAAAGCATGACTAATAAAGGGGAAGGTAGAACACAAAACTTGAAATAAATTGTATGCATCTATGGTTCCCACTGGGCTCCTCATTATGTGGGTTGCGAATTATCTTGAAGGGGGAAAAATATATGATTCAATGCAGATCTGATTGCTTTACTGTCAGCCATAGAATGGTTATTGGCAGGAAAACCGAAGACGGCTAGGAAAGCATTAATAAACCTGACATCCATAAACAACATCTGAAAATGCTAATGAAGATATTACACCCTTGACTGAAATATAGACAGATTGAGCTGTTCAGGCCTTTCCTATATGCTCATTTGTGCATGCTTTTTCTGTTAGCCTGAATATTTTCCCTATTAGTTCTATCAGATGAATAATGTGTGGGATCCTGTGAATGTTGTAACATCAGCAGCATGTATTGTTTAATCAGTTCGGCGATCAGGTTAAATGAAAGCACACACGCTTCTATTATGTTTATATTTTTGATGCATTTTGGCAATCAACACCTGCTTTTATTTTGCAGAATTAGAAAACTACTTTTATAACCTTTTTGTTATAAATTGAATAAGAGAACACTTTAAAAATAAAGACATATGAGTTTGTGGCTTTCTCCCCCAAACCTAACTGTGGAGCCTGGGGCACTCTTAGCAGCGAAGGAGAAGGGGAGGGTCACAGCGTATAGGGAATACTTTTCTTTTCACCCCACGGATGCCAATAATCCTTCTTTCAAGCCTAGTTGGAGTTCAGGAGGCATTTTTAGTGGTGAGTAACTGCACTTGGGAAGAATTAACCATTTCCTCTCCAACCACACCCTTGAAAATGGCTGCCTGTGTTGCAGTCAGCCTAAAAAAAAAGTCATATATTGGCTTCAAAAAGAAGGGTGCCCCCCCCAAGGTAAAATTGCAGTGTATTGGGGACGGGTCAGGGGGAGGTGGTGATGCAGCTGGATTGACCAAATTGGGGGTAGGGGTGGGCCTCCAAGAACTGCATCCATTCATATAGCCACTACCTCATGCCTTCTCTCCGTTTCGTCCTAAAACTTGTGGTGTCATCTCACATAGTATTTCCCACTCCACCCTCCATGGGGCAGCCAGTGGACTTACACTGGAGTGTGGAAACATAGAGCAAAACATCACACTGTCATGTATCTGCCTTTACGTTTCCAGAGATGTATGGAGAAAATGTGCCTTGAGAATGGCCACGCGTCTGTGTAATTTGGGCCTCTGCCTAGGGAAATCACTTGCCTTTCCTTGCACATCTGAGGGATTTGCCGCCTGCCTATAGATCTGACAGCTGTCCTTCTGCTTTAACTACCAGTCATTTCTCAAGCCATGTGGGTCTGGACCTCTGCTATCTCTCAGTTACAGAAGACCTCTGTTATCTCTTACTTGAATATGGCATTTGGCAGTAGGGCACAGAGACCATGAATTTAGGTAGTAAAGGCCGGGATAGAGTGTGGACTGTAATTACTCGACTATCAGTAAGAAGATGCCTTTGTATGAGTGGATGGAGCCTACACGGTTCATGTCAGTGGCCTCATGCCATCATTCTACATTTAGCTTGTAGATTAGTTTCAGCTCAGACACCTTCAGAGTCTACCATGCACAGTTTCTTTCATATAGCATGAATTCTGGCTTTAAAGCCTTCTGCTAAGAGTTCGTCGCACTTTGTATGGGTTGGGTTTCCAGACTTGGACTACGGGGCAGTTCTTGCCTTTGGAATCTTTACTGCATCTCTTGGTTGTTGTTGTTGTTTAGTCATTTAGTTGTGTCCAACTCTTCGTGACCCCGTGGACCAGAGCACGCCAGGCACTCCTGTCTTCCACTGCCTCCCGCAGTTTGGTCAGACTCATGTTGGTAGCTTCGAGAACACTGTCCAACCATCTCGTCCTCTGTCATCCCCTTCTCCTTGTGCCCTCCATCTTTCCCAACATCAGGGTCTTACCCCTCCATGGATCACTGCCTTGTCATGGCGAAGGGGCTTGAATAACTCAGGGAAGCTATGGACAGGTCAAGATGGACAGATCGTAGTGGAGAGTTTTGACCAAACGTGATCCACCTGGAGGAGGAACCGGCAAGCCACTCCAGTATCCCTGCCAAGAAAACTCCATGGACAAAGGCAACAGGCATCTCTTGGTAGCACAGAAAAAAACACCACGTCATTAAGTATAAGACATATTGTTAGAAATGTGCAAAGAATGATGGATTTTATTGCTCTGCCAATCCAGCCATGTTATAGCGGCAGTGTTTAATGTATTATTGATGTTCCGACCCATTATTTTTAATCCCACTGTAGAAGGCACACACGCAAAAGTGGGATGGTTGCAGAGCTGGAGCTTATTACCGAAGTGATATAATCTCTAAGAAGTCAATCTTGTCAGAGTGTCTACATGGCTAGGGTGGGTGCCCTTTGTTTCACATTGATCATTAAATATACATAAGACACTTGGTTCTCTACATGGGAGATAATGGAGGGGTTTTTAATTAGTTCTCAGTTCCATTCCCTGAGCTGTATTTTGAGCTTTTCCTCAGAACACCTCACAGTGGTAGCCATGGTAGCAGGCATGTTAAGTCTTGGGGCATTTTTCAATTGGCTAGGTGATATTGCCTTTACAGCTTTAGGTGAGAAATTAATTACCAAGGCAGTATCACACTTTAATAAAACAAAGATGGGACAATATGCATAATTAAGTCTCTATCCGACTACTGTACGATGGCTTGCATTTTTATTATTATTAAAAAAAAATCTCAAACATTTCTTACTTATAAGTGGCAAAATATTTACCTGATCTGGTTTCTATGTTAGGAAGGCTAAGTTGCTTGATCCTCAATGTCGTAGGAATAATGGGCCCCTCCTTTACCTGCCTAGATAAAGAACAGGATAAATTGGCTGCACAGCTTAAATTCCAGTAAGAAGTCTGGTTGGTTTGCAACTGATTTGTACATTTATTCCTGTCACTTGATTTATTTGCACTTAATTGTGCTACTTTATATCTGGGCCTGGTTAAAACATGAATGTACATAAGTTGATTACTGTGTATTTGGTGACAAGCTGCTGAGTTTGTGACTTGACACTGTTAGATGGCCTTGAGCTTGAGACCATGTGAGGTGATATGAACATTCTGTCTGTGTTTGCACATTTAGACAGTTAAGTCATCCTGAAAATAATCAGCTGCTGGACATGCATGTGTGAACCAGCTCTTGACAACTGATGGCTTGAAAACTTTGCACTGGCAAGAAGCAGATTGAAAGGAAGATTCTAAAATTCAGTGATTAAAAATCTGCCATTTTAAGACCAAGCTTCACAAAGAAGACAACAAGTGCCTAGGAACAAGAGCATCTCATTTACTGAAGTCACAAGACAATGCCACACAGACAGCTTATATTTCCAATTAACTCATGTCCTTTATAAGAAGTCCTGGGAAGGTTGAATTCAAACCACGTTAAAAGAGCCATTCATTGATCAAACACTGTATGGCAATGAGAGAAATCATGAAGAAGGGAAGGGAAAACTGAACATGGTTACATCAGCATCATGGAATCACTGAATTGTAGAGTTGGAAGGGACCCCAATGGTCATCTAGTCCAACAACATGCCATGCAGGAATCACAGCTAAATGAATATCAAGACCCTTTTGCTTCATTTTCCAACCAGACACTGGGAACCTTGCCACTCTCTGTATGTGTTACATTTCTCCCAATTTAACAAAAGGGAAAGCCTTCTTCTATCAGCTAAATAATCACAGGCAAATAACCTAAAGGCTCACAAAGAAACATCCTCATTAAAATTAAGTCAGCCTGGGTCCTGTTGTCTCCTGCATAGGAGACTTCCTGAGAACTCTGCCTACGCAGCCTTGCATTCTGACATGGAAGAAAGGCAGCATACAAATGTAGCAGATGAATAAACAAATTTAGGGTGTCATTGCTTCCCCCTTCCTCTTCCAGCTGCAAATACTGTTCCTTTAAAAAAAATGTTATGGTTAACAAGAAACCTTCCAGCTGCATAACAAGTTATGTGGAAGAAGAGTGTTTCGTTTCTTGACAGATCGGCAATGGCTGTTTTAGGGGATTGTAGGACTGGTCTTTGGTGCATAGCCCCGAAAGGCATAAATGAAGAAACTGATTCTAATTGGTCAAGTGGGAGAGTTGCTATATGTATACCTGAGTCAGACTTCATCCTCTATTGAACTAGCTGCACAAGCAACAAAACATCAAAGTGGAAGCTTGCATTTTAAATTTATTCTTGAATTTTATCATAAAGGAGTGACCTGAAAGAGCTTGGACAGAGATTCTAAGCTGTGTGGCTTATGAAGCCAGGGGAAGGCTCCAGGGGCCATGACAAATATGTTCATCTCTGATCTACTGTTGCTCTCCTGGGCTGAAATACAATACAAAATATTAATTAATCCTAAGAGATGTAGCTTGCCATGCTCATTAAAAACATGCACATCGGGCAATATTGTGCCAGAATTAAGCACGTCTTAGGCCTGTTCATTTCAACGGGAGAATTAATGAGTTTGGGCAGATATGCAAGTGCCACTTCGAGAGTCATATTTGGTTGTATGCTTTAGTAACATGACAGTCAGTGAAGCTAATACAGAGATGGAGGAAATGACCCAAGTTCTCCATGGAAATGAGGTTCAGTGGATTCAGATTTTTGATGAGGAAGATTTCATCCCCCCACTAAATTTTACCTTAGCATTATACCCCCCTCCCACCCCACCTCCACTGTGATAATTTTCTTTGACGCCACAAGGGTGTTTTTGTTTTTGTTTATTTTTTTGGGGGGGGGGAGAGAAGAAAATGTGCAGGACATGCAACACAAAATGGATTTTTCTGTGGAGAAACAAAAAAGTCAGAGTTCTGCACATGATTTCCAGCTTACAATGCTGAGAAGCTATATTGTACACAATTTATTTGATCGGCTCAGGCATTCACCTGGAAAAATCATTATCTTTATTTTTGGTTTACCTTGCATGAGGATTCCTAACCACTGGAACAATTGTCACCTGCATCACAATTGTTAAGAGGTTAGCAACAGAGAAAAGAAGTAAAAAAACCTTGTGTTTTGTTTTCGCTTTGGAGATGGACATCCACTTAACATTTCCAACCCTGATTTTGAGTAAATAACACACCAGCTGCATACCTCCAACCAGAAGGCATTAACAGAGGGTAGGATTGTTGTTCTATTAGTCGTTTAGTTGTGTCCGACTCTTCGTGACCCCATGAACCAGAGAAACGCCAGGCACTCCTGTCTTCCACTACCTCCTGCAGTTTGGTCAGACTCATGTTGGTAGCTTCGCGAACACTGTCCAACCATCTCTTCCTCTTTCGTCCACTTCTCCTTGTGCCCTCAATCTTGCCCAACATCAGGGTCTTTTCCATGGAGTCTTCTCTTCTCATGAGGTGGACAAAGTATTGGAGCCTCAGCTTCAGGATCTGTCCTTCCAGTGAGCACTCAGGGCTGATTTCCTTATGAATGGATAGGTTTGATCTTCTTGCAGTCCATGGGACTCTCAAGAGTCTCCTCCAGCACCATAATTCAAAAGCATCCATTCTTCAGCGATCAGCCTTCTTTATGGTCCAGCTCTCATTTCCATACATCACAACTGGGAAAACCATAGCTTTAACTATACAGACCTTTGTTGGCAAGGTGATGTCTCTGCTTTTTAAGATGCTGTCTAGGTTTGTCATTGCTTTTCTCCAAAGAAGCAGGTGTCTTTTAATTACATGACTGCTGTCACCATGAACCCAAGAACATAAAACCTCTCACTGCCTTCATTTCTTCCCCTTCTGTTTGCCAGGAGGTGATGGGACCAGTGGCCATGATCTTAGTTTTTTTGATGTTGAGCTTCAGACCATATTTTGCGCTCTCTTCTTTCACCCTCATTAAAAGGTTCTTTAAGGGTGTTACAATAATTCCCCAAGCTGAGAGGGTCTCTCCTCCAACAATCTAGTACTTTGAGTATAATCCTATGTACGTCTACTCTGAAGTAAGTCCTATGAAGTTCAGTGAGGCTTACTTCCAGGTAAACGTGACTAAGACTTCAGCCTTCATTGTTCATCAGCCAACATTGCTGTTGTTTCTTCATTTGAGTTCCATATTTGCTAACTGAAAAGTTGTGGGGAGCTGATTATAAATAATTGTATTGACATGGGCTGTATACACTGTGAATTTAAACAGCTTGTTCAGATAAGGTCCCCTCATTCACATCCTGGCATTCTGGTAGAAGACATCAATGTTCACAGTAAAAAAAAAAAAAGCACCTGGAGCTACACTGGAGTTGTCCTCCAGTGCATCACTTCTTGAAGAAAGTTTAAACACATTACTGGTCTAAATTGACCAATGGCCTGAAAGGCAGATTCCACTATTAATTTATTTATATATCAACCACTCTTTTCTCTCTCTAAGCAGTTTGACTTGTTTACATGTGTACCCCAGTGGTCTCCTATTCATGTAGCAAACAGGCCTGATCTGCTCAGTTTCAGTGGTAGAACTGTTATATTTGCCCTTGTAGTTTTCTGTGGGTTATGCAAAGCATGGAGTCTCAGAAATAACATCTTCTCTAGCAGCAGCTGGGTAGATTATTGTTCAAGTCAACAAATGGGCCACATAACGCATGTTTTTGTGGAAAATAGCCCACCTGACACATTGCTTCATCTTAGTCTGTGCCTCTAGACTTAATATCTGTTTTATGAAGAACTTCTCGTGTCCCTTGAAATTTCATATACTGCTGCCTATAAATCATAATAAAATGTTAAGCAATTAAAATATAATTAAAATCTACTGAAATGGTTTTGATGGAAAATGTGAGGCTTTTGTATTGTAACAAAAGGCAATGGCTAGTAAAACATTGGGCTGAGAAGATAAATATCTGTATCCCCTGACAGAACCATATTCTCATTATGTTTCCATCATTAATCATATGTGAAGAAGTCTTTTCTGAGTTAATAAAATTTTTCAAGAGATACTTTGTCTGGAAATTGTAATAAATGTTTTGCAACGGTAGAGCTAATTTCATATGATATTCAAGCATTATGATAAACATCTTTTTAAAGGGTATTGCTAATTGCATAGCCTAAAACGTGTACAGTATGGTCCAAAGTGTATTTACTTAGAAGTAAATACTTAGAAGTTCTGTACTTGAGTCTGGGATGGCATCCTAAACAATTTAAAACAAATTCATCCACTTGATTAATAGAGATATATTAGACTCTGAAGATATCCTTTAGGCTAGCCCATTGGAATTTCTTTGACTTATTTTCTTTGAATGGGCCACCCCCATGCAATCAAGGGATTCCTTGACTTTGACATGCTCACACGGGGGATGAACTGTTGGAGGAACTGGACATGGAGGAAGGGGTTAATTTCCTTCATGAGTGTAGATCACCCCATGGTCTGAGATAAGCCAACAGGTGCAGGGTCAGCCAGGTCAGTTGCTATGGTAACTCCCAGTACACCTATATAAAGGGATATGGGTGGTGCTGTGGTCTAAACCACTGAGCCTCTTGGGCTTGCCAGTTGTAATGTCGGCAGTTTGAATCCGTGCAACAGGGTGTGCTCCTGTTGCTTTGTCCCAGCTCCTGCCAAGCTAGCAGTTCAAAGGCATACCAGCGCAAGTAGATAAGTAGGCACTGCTGCGGCAGGAAAGTAAACAACATTTCCATGAGCTCTGGCACTTGTCGTGGAGTCCAGTGCATAAGAAGTGGTTTAGTCATGCTGGTCACATAACCCAGAAAAGCTGTCTGCAGACAAATGCTGGCTCCCTCAGCCTGGAAGCAGAGATGAGCACCATACCCCATAGTCGAATTCAACTGACCTTAGGCATCCAGGGGTCCTTTACCTTTGCTTTTAACTTTACCTCTATATAAGTGATTAAGGCATGTCAGCTCATTAGTATCTGGGGTCTTGTGCTAACTGTGTCCGGGTCAGCCTTGAGAAGTGAGTCTGTGTTATGCCTTGAATTGCTGGAGCAACAGAAATATTTTGTATTTGTGTCTGTATCTGCAAAGCATACAAGCTGTGTGTGTATCTATGTCCAGAAATGTATCACTGAAGCTTTTTCTTCTGCAGCAGTAAACTATTTTGGACCTTAAGCTGTCCCTGTGTGATGTTTGGAACTAGGGGCAACTTTAGCTGCTTGGTATCTCACCTCAGATTCCCAACAGTTTCAAGGGCATGTTTGAACTCATGTGTGTGTACTGGAATGGATAAATGGAGGAAATAACTCTGGAGAAAGTGATGGGAAGGCCATGAAAACTGCTCAGAAGAAGGCAAGGATTTTTTAAAAGTGTTGTGAATAAATTCATATCACAAACCACTTGTGCAACTCCATTTTAGTTTTAAAATCCTTTTGCCTTTCAGGGATGCTTGATATAGAGCTAATCCTCTTGCTCAAGAAAGCCCCTTCCGCCCTTAGAAAGGAGGGGGGGTTGCAGTTAGCACGAGCCCTCCACGTGCACAGAGGATGCTTGCATCCCCTGGCGCTATTGGGTGAGCTCTGGGTGCGGTGCCCAGCTGGCTGACCAACCGGTGCAGCCGGCTAGGGCGTGCCCACTGCACTTAAGTGGGCTCGCAGCCAGAGCTCGCCCTCTTTTCCTGGGCTCCCGTTCGTTTGATGCTTTGGTGGTGCAGTTGGGCGAAAATGATTTGGCGTATCGCAAAGGCGTGGACTTTTACAAGTACAATTAGTGTTACAGAACCAGTTCCATTAATTTTTGGATCCTGGCCTTTTTTGTGTGACATTTGTTGGATCAATCAGTTTCCTGGATTATTCAACAACAACAACATCTTCTGATAAAGGTCAGTATAGTTTTGAAGCAGCATTATATTCAAGTATCTTTCAGGGTTGGCACTTATTTCTGTGTAAGATGTGAGTCTTTCACAACTGTGTCATAGTTCCTGTGTTATAGTACCAGTGTCAACAGGTACAGTTTCCCCATCTCTAAGCTTACATGCCTGGAAAGAGCTGACACTATTAAATCACTCTCTGCAGTGTAACTTTAAAGGCGCACGGCAACCCTAGGGCCATTGGAAGGAGAGCATTTATGGCCTGGTTTTTAAAGGCTTGTCCAAGCAGAATGATAATAAGAAGGCTCAGTATTAGAGGTCAAATCTGGATCTAGTTCAGACAAGGGATTCTGGACCAATTTCCACAAAACATTACTTCAAGGGAAATTATCCAGACCCTCTGCAAAAAGAAAGGGCAGAAGAAGTGAGCATTGTTTGGAGAGGTATGGATTTTGAAGGATGGTTGTGTGTTGTTTCACGTAGAATAATAATAATAATAATTTATTATTTGTACCCCGCCCATCTGGCTGGGTTCCCCAGCCACTCTGGGCGGCTTCCAACAAAGATTAAAAATACATTAAAATGTCACACATTAAAAACTTCCCGCTTTATCACTACCAGAAGGAGTCTCAAAGCAGCTAACATTCTCCTTTCCCTTCCTCCCCCACAACAAACACTCTGTGAGGTGAGTGAGGCTGAGAGACTTCAAAGAAGTGTGACGAGCCCAAGGTCACCCAGCAGCTGCATGTGGAGGAGCGGAGACGCGAACTCGGTTCACCAGATTACGAGTCTACCACTCTTAACCACTATACCACATAAAGTGCAAACTAGGTTGTGTCACCTTTAAATGTGAACTGAACTGTCTTTCTCCTCCATTCTTAACCCATGCACACTGTTAATATACCCAGCATTTCATGCATCTGTGGCCTGCAGGACATGATGAGTAGTTGTGAGCTTGACAGCTTTCATGAGAAATTATCCAGCATTAATGATGTGTTGATTGAGGACCTGCTGATAAGCTTCTGCGGACTCCCTTAATTCATTGAAACACAATTTAAATATAAATGCCCTGGAAGAAGAGAGAGTGAGATCAGGCCAGGTTTTGAGTAGTAAAATGATCAATCAACATATATTTTGATGTATGAGACGGACAGTATAATGAAGACGAAGAAGAAGAGTTTGGATTTGATATCCCGCTTTTCACTATCCAAAGGAGTCTCAAAGCGGCTAACATTCTCCTTTCCCTTCCTCCCCCACAACAAACACTCTGTGAGGTGAGTGGGGCTGAGAGATTTCAGAGAAGTGTGACCCAAGGTCACCGAGCAACTGCATGTAGAGGAGCGTAGACATGAATCCGGTTCACCAGATTATGAGTCTACCACTCTTAACCACTACACCACACATATCTTATACATATTTACTTGGAAGTAAGCCACACTGTGATTTATTCCCAGGTAGGGATGGGGAGGAAATTGCTTAAACTCACATTGAATCTGGTATTCTCTAGATACTGTTGGAATACAACTTCCATCAATCCCAGCCAGTGACGGAGCTTAATGCTCTGGCACTGGGGGTGGAGAGCAGGTGGGGGGTGGCTGGCGCGTGTCCTGGGGGCATGGCGCGCCGCCCGCAGGGGTGTGGTGCCCAGTGCGGGGGGGGGGGCAGCCGCGGTGGCACCCCATCAGGATCATAGTGCCGGGGTGGTGCACTCCCCCCACCCCCTCTTCCTCCACCAGTGGTCCCAGCAAGCATGATCAACCGCCATAGTCAGTGCTTTTCTTCTAGAAAAAAGGTGCCAGTACTATGTATCCTTGATTACCCCCAGAAAAAAGCACTGGTCATAAATGATGGGCATTGTAGTCCTACAGTATCTGGAATATGGTGCTATAGTGTATGAGTGCTTCTTATATATTTCCTCCTTAATGCATAATCATTTTTGCAAAAGATTGGTAGATCATATTGGATTTCTGTGATGGAAGTGATTGTGGGTTTGGAAGAGCACAATTGGATCTCTCCTATCACGTCCTCTTGAAGTACAAAGAGGTATTATATTCCTGTAAAGTATATGCTTGTAATACTTGTAAAGTGAAATTACCTGGAGAGAATTAATCTCTTGAACTGCAGACCTTCAGTGATATCTTTCCAGAAGTTTTAACATTTTATTACGGTTGTAATCCTTGTATGCTGCTAATGTATCTGTTCATTTCTTAATCTTCCCACAACACTAATAAAGATATTACATTTTCTAATGTACCATAAGGACAAAAAAAATGTCCTAACCCATCTGACATTCTAAGCTGATTTTTATACTTCAAAGGAACATGAAACTCAAAGCTCTGGAAGGTCATGTACAGTACGTGCTGAAATGATACATGAATACATGGGACTTAAATATCAGCTCATATTACTGTTCCTGTTTGTAGCACAGATTTTTGGGGTGCATGAGGGCAGGAAAGGGGGAAAATTCCATTGTGGAAACATAAATCCTTGTATTAATGCAATGGACAAATGAATGGAACCCACTTCTTCTGGGGAACATGTGGCATGTGCATTACAAACCAGAGGCAGGGAGAGGGCTTTAAGTAATAATGAACAATATGTGCTGGTGGGTTGCAGGATGACTTACTTACAAATAAACATTTATTGTATTTCAGACTTTATAGGAAAAGTAAAAGAAGAATCATTTGGCGAACAATGCAATTCCTTTCATGGATTTAAGGAGAAACAACAATACTTCTGGCAAAAAATTGACAATAAATTTTGTTAGACATTATGTAATTAGTGTGGATGGAATAAGTCTTCTGTTGCCAAGGTGATAACAGTAGATCTGAATAAAAATATCTTGTTTGGTATGCTTTTACTAATACATTATTAAGTACACTACTTGTTACTAGATGTTGCTAATGCTTTTCTGACTTTTTTCCCCCTCATATCTACCTTGAAGCAGTATCCAAGCTTTGCTTGCTTGCTTTAGTGCCTTCAACCTAACTGGATCTAAAATACTGAGATGATAACCTGGGTTTATTGCCAGGAATGGACACTTCATTCCCAGGAACTGTCCTCAGTTATGATATTATGACAAAAATAGGAGGAGGCAGTAATAAAGAAACCCTCCCTGGAGTCAGAAAATCTTAGGGAATTACTGGTCAGTTGCCAATCTACCCTCCTTAAGCAAGGTTTTGGAGTGGGTGGTCACAGACCAGATTCAGGCAGTGTTGGAGAAAAGTTATTTTTCTAGATCCATTTCAATTGGGGTTTTGGCCTGGTTTTGGCACAGAAACTGCTTTGGTTGCCCTGTATGATGGTCTCTGTCAGGTGAGAGACAGTGGAAATGTGTCCCTGTTAACACTCCTCAAACTCTCAGTGGCTTTCATACCATCAATCATAGTATCCTTCTGGAAATTGGCTCCACCTCTTTGTGGGGATGAGTTGCGGGCGAGATGCCAAGCCTCCCCCTTCAGCGTGGGGGGCAGGACTGCACCCAGCCACACCAGTTAGCCAAGCTGCCAGTCAGGTGGCTTGGGGGCATGGCCGGGGCCAATTTAAACCATGGCATGATGCTGAATTGCCCCTTTTCATCCTTGGGCTCGTGTGGCAGTTAGGCATTGGAATAGCGTTGTGTGGGGGAGGTGAGGTGCGGCCATCACCTGCCCCTCTGTGCTCAAGGGTATTCCGTTAGAGGAATCCGGGGGTGTGGATCTTGTCTGAAGCCTGGGGAGGGACTAGGGCCATGCCATGACCCCAACAGGAACCCAGGGGATGCTCACGTCAATCCACATTGGCGGGGCTCACCCTACTGCTGGTTTACCTGTACCAGACTTGAGCCTCAAGCAACAGCAGTGGATGCAAGGTGGGCGGGAGTCAGTTATAGTCAGTTGATACCAATACCGCTCACATTCTGTAACCAATAAAGTTGTGGCCTAAATTTTGCCCATTAACATTGACCTAAAATTCTGTGTCCTTGTGTCTTTATTCTCATGGGGGTGGCTTTGACACGCAACAGCTGTTCGAGTTAGGGTTGGGTGGTACTGATTTGTGGTGGTTCCAGACCTGCTTTGATGGTCATTTCTAGAGGGTAATGGTTGGGGAGTGCTCTTTGGCCTCACAGAGCCATCAACATGGAACCCCACTCAGGGTTCAATTTTATCCTCCATGCTGTTTAATATTTACATGAAACCACTGAATCATTGGGAGTTTTGGAGTATGTTGTCAGCAATATGCTGATGGCGCACAGCTCTCATTCTCCTTTACATCTGCAGATGTAGCAGTGGATCTGCTGGACCAATGTGTTGCCTTAGTAATGGACTGGATTAAATGAGAGCCAACAAACTGAACCTCAATCCAGATAAGACTGAGGCACTGATAGTGGACGGTTTCCTAGACCAGATGGATAGAGATAGACTCCCTATGAAGGAGCAGGCATGTAGCTGGAGGGTAATTCTGGATCCACTGCTGTCGCTTGAGGCTCAAGTGGCCTCGTGGGACTGAGTGTCTTCCATCAGCTTTGGCTGGTGGCCCAGCTATACCCTTATCTGGACAAGGATAACCTAACTTCTGTTGTCTATGCTCTGGTAACCTCTAAGTTAGATTACTGAAACGTACTTGGGGGGGTGGGGTGGGGTGTGCCTCTGAAAGCAGTTCAGAAACTTCAGCTGGTGCAGAATTCAGTGGCCGGGTTGCTCACCGGAGCAAGATGATTTGAGCATATAATGCCAATCAGAGTCTGACTGCACTGGTTGCCAATTAGACACACAGCTCTACTTCTCCTTTACATCAGCAGGGGTGGCAGCAGATGTGCTGGACCATTGTCTTGCCTTAGTAATGGACTGAACGAGTAATGGATTGGTTGCCAATTACTGCCTATGGAGTTAGGTCGGTGACAGCAGCTTTCAGACAATTAACGTAAACTAGCCATAAGTAAGACTGTGCATAGAAGTGAATTTTGTAGGACTTCAGCTTGTTAAATGCTGAGAAATCAAAGCAGGAATTGGAAAGAAACAGTTGATAAAGCAAAAGGAAGAGAACATAGAAGGATCATTTGGACACACTGGCTGGAAAAGTAATGCAGGTGGAAGACAGATAATTCTTAAGAAAATCCATTTTATTTTATTTTTTATTTTGTTTTCCTTTAGAGATGATTGTAAGAGCAACTTAGGTTCAGGATCCCTCTATTACATGACCTAATAAAACAATAGATTGAATAATATTAATGGAAGTTCAATATAATTATGCAGCAGAACAAGCAATTTAATTTTTAATAAAAAAATATTAAGAGGTTCACTAGCAACAGAACAGAGGGTCTCTTATCTTTAATCTCTAATTAATATTAATTTAAGGGTGAAGTTTCAATCCAACCATTATCAAATAAGAATGTGCACATTCTTGAGTCTTTTCATCTTCATTTCATCAGTAACTTATCACTACAGGTGTATTAAGAAACTTGAAAGGTTTCTTTCAGCTTGTCTTTTTAATAACCTCCTTGCTAATAAATAATCTCTGGAAGAGGGAGTCTATCAGAACCATCAGATACTGTGCTCTGACAGGTGCATTATTAAGCCACAAAGTTAGCCATTGTGTGTGTGTATTGAATGAGAAAAATACATTAAACAAAAACAACAACAACACATTTTAGCTTCAAGTACTGAAAACAGTGGGGTATTTGGATTATCATGTGCTTGTCAATGATTATGCCAATCACTGGATTGGTTTACCCACATGCACGTTAATCAATTGATTTCTCATTGAATGAGGTTGCCTAGAAATTTGGAATCCAGTAGCATCCATATGGGATGGGGGTGGCGCTGTGGGTTAAACCACAGAGCCTAGGGCTTGCCGATCAGAAGGTCGGCGTTTCGAGTCCCCGCAATGGGGGGAGCTCCCGTTGCTTGGTCCCTGCTCCTGCCCACCTAGCAGTTCGAAAGCACATCAAAATGCAAGTAGATAAATAGGTACCGCTCCAGCGGGAAGGTAAACGGTGTTTCTGTGCGCTGCTCTGATTCTCCAGAAGTGGCTTAATCATGCTGGCCACATGACCCGGAAGCTGTACGCTGGCTCCCTCGGCCAGTAGTGTGAGATGAGCGCTGCAACCCCAGAGTCAGACACAACTGGACCTAATGGTCAGGGGTCCCTTTACCTTTACCTTAGCATCAATATGCTAATGGTACCCAGCTCTACCACTGCTGTGGATTAGACTCCAGGAAGGCTGTGAAGGTCCAAAAAAAGTGTCTGACACCAGCAATGATTGGAAGTGGGCTGTCCTAATGAACCTTAATCCAATCAAGATGTTTGATGGCATAGCTAGTATAGCAAAATGTATACCACCTACTTTGGATGACACTCCACTTTCTGTTTTTTTTTAATTTTTATTTTAAACAGGTTTGCTCCTTGGGATATTTCCTGGAGCTGGTGCTTTTGTCCATCTTAGGTTGCTACACCAGCTTCCCTGGGAAAGGAAGAGCTAGGCAACATCACACAACCCATTGGTTACATCCAAATTAGAGTACTGCAATGTGCTTTTGGTTGAGCTGCCTTTGAAGAATGTTCAAAAATATCTCCTAAGCTGAACCCAAATGTAGCTTCTAGAGGGCTGAAAATTCAAACCATGCATCTCTAGAATCATAGAATTGTGGAGTTGGAAGAGACCACGAGGATCATCTAGTCTAGCACCCAGCAATGAAGGAATCTTTCACCCATTGTGGGGCTCAAACCCACCACTCTGAGATTAAGAGTCTCATGCTCTCGCTAGTCTCCATTGGCTTCCACCTAGATTCAATGCTTTACAGAAGTCACTTTCTCTTAAAAATAAAATTCCTGAGATTGTTTATTTTCTAGCACCCAACCCTCCTCCCGAAAAAGAAGGCAATTTTCTGAAGTTTTCTCTGAATATTCTCCACCATTTTTGTGGCGGTTGCTATTTACCCTTCACAGAATTACACTAGACCTAGGGCATTGTGCCATTTATAAAACAGCGGACAGGCTGGCACAGAATTGTCTCTGTTGCCCAGATAAAAAATTAACAAAATGCACTGTAATATGTAAACAGGATGAAGTGGATTTATGAGTAACACAGGTTAAAGTGACACAGACTGGAAACAATAGCCTGATTTATCCATCCCTATGCAAACATGGCACAAAGTAGAAATCCCAATATAGATGACCCCATAAAAACTTCATTCATCAAATCTGAAATAAATAAAATAATTGAAGAATCAAAAGTTCTGTAAAGGCAAAGGTTAAAAGGATGCCCTGAGAACTGATAATTTTGTGGAAGCTTCGGCTCTTAACTCATAATCAACACCTGCCCTTTTTCATGTCTTGCAATTAAGCTTTTGTTTGAAACTAAAATGCAACAAGGTGTTGCCATAGGAACTACTGGTTCCATCTTAAAGGCTTTTTTTTTTTTACCTTGGACCCTTTACCCTGTCTGAACTAATCTGGTGGCTTACACATGAACAACTCATGAATGATTTCCCTTTGACAATAACTGATCCTATGAACTCCAGAGAATCGCAGGAAATCATTTTACAATATTGATATCTTACTGGTCTCAATTTTTTTTAAAAAAACAGAAAATAGATAGTTGCTAAAATGAGGTAATGCAGAAAATTGAATGAGAATTGAGTTACTACCAGTGCATTTGCAAGAATTGGGGGGACGGGACACCAGAGAATTTAAATACACTAAACCTTTTCTTTTAGAGCAGCCATAAAAATGAGAAGGCACCCAATCTAATTTGGGGCCCAATCCAGTGCTTTGGAGAGACCCTGATCTAATATTGGATGATCTGGGACTGAACTGACCCAGTTCCAGCCCTGGAACCTATTTTGGGGGTGCTTCAGTGTTTGAGGTTAAATCCTAATTAAACATCCAGCCAGGAAAGGGGAAAGATGGAGCATGCATTTCCTCCTCCCCTTTTCCTTGCCACCAACTTTTATTTATATCCCGCCCTCCCCGGCCAAAGTCGGGCTCAGGGTGGCTAACATCAGATACATAACATTGGTATAAAATCAAACAATAATTAAAGTACCTCCTAAAAAATCTCAAAATCAAATTAAAGTCTAATTAGATGGCTTTCCACAGGGTTAGGGTTGGGAACAGTAAGTGTTCTCTGAACTGAAATTTCAGCCTTCATGACATAACAGCCAAGTGAACAGCTATTTTGGTGGAGGAGGGTCAAAATATTAACCAATATGCATGAAATTTCATATATAGCTATATAATCCCTAGTATAGTAAGATAAGACCTCCAGAGCAGGCATTTTCAAAAAAAAATTCAAAAAACAATCAAAAATATTTTTCAATTCCCCCCCCCCCAAAAAAAAAATTGTTCCATGATAATTTGTCACCCCCTCCATTATGGAATGCGGCGCGGCCTACCCCCACCCCCTTGCTACGCCCCTGGTGCCGCACCTCTAGCCACAAGTCCAGGTTTAAAGCTCTGTATTAGAGCAGTTGTCCCCGTCCCCCCCCGCACGCTTTCTCCAGGAAAACCCACATTTTACTACTGAATCAGAGCAAAGAGCAATCGGGTTTTCCTGTGCCTGGAAAGTGCAGTGTAAAAGAAAGTCTGGATGAGCCCTAAATCCCAGGGCAAACCAACTCAGCCTGATTCATTTCAGGATTTAGGGTTTGGGTGGAGGCCAATGCACAGCACCTCCTTCCAACAAGTTAGTATGAATCTCAACTGAGAAACTGATTGAAATTAATAAAGTAATGCATTTGGATCACAAAAGAAGTTATAATACAAGCTAGAGAAAATGAGGCTAAGGGTTTCTTACCGCACCAATATTATTAACTGGATGTATAGTCTAAAGAAAATCAGCACTGAAAATGGAAAAGCAAAATGTCCATTTAATCTTACAGGCTCTATAAACGGGAAAACAGCATCTTATCATTGGCAATCTATAAACAAAGAAAACAGCATCTTATCATTGGCAATCTGATAAGTCAAAAAGAAATAGACAAATTTAAAGTTAGTTCAGCTGAGTTGCCAATAGCAGCATTTATTTATTTAGATTTCAGTCCTAATGGTCAATTAGGAAACTCTCTCTCTCTCTCTCTCTCTCTCTCTCTCTCTCTCTCTCTCTCTCTCTCTCTCTCTCTCTGTGTGTGTGTGTGTGTGTGTGTAAGCAAGCACAATCTATTCATACTGATTGATTGAATAGGTAATAGCAGTTAAACACATATGAAGAAATTAGAGACAAAGTGGATGATTAAGAACTTTATTGGTGCAAGTATCTGGAGCAAGGCAATTACAGAAGCAATCTTTTCTGTCAACGAAGTTCACGAAAATATCAGCTAATAAAAAGTATGTGCTGTTTAAAATCTGCAAACTTGCTATGAAACTGAATAGGTGGAAAATGTCATAATTAGCTGGGTGCAAGATTTTGGTCATCCTATAAATGTCAGGGTTGGGTAAAATATATTGCTGTATGGTAATAATTTCTTGTTGCGTGTTAATGTAATCAGAAATGGTTACAAAATAATGCCCAGGTGGTATAGCAAATCTGCAAAAATTGTTTGAAAAAGTGGCATTTGTTAACCCCCCCCCCCCCCGAAAATATATACAAAGAAGGTAGGGGCATTTGATTATCCACACTTAATTATCTTAATGCTAAAAATACTGGCAAGCTATTAGTTTAACAATTTACAGAATTACTGGTATACTTTTAAATGTAGAACTGTCAGGAGTTGCCTGCTGGCTATCTTTTCTTTGGCAGTCATCTTTGCCTAACTAGAAGCATTCAGAGGTTGGTGGTGAAGGGCCCCAGTGCCATGGAGACCTGTTTGGTGGGTGTCTGCCTCTCCCATGATAGGGAATATGTGGGAAGGAGAAGAAGCCAGAGTGTGTTAAACTCTGAAGAATTGGAAGGGAGAGGTACCTACATTCTAAACCAGATTGGTGGAACCTTTGCCTGCCCAGTGTTACTGAACTACATTGGTAAACGGCGTTTTCATGTGCTCTGGCACTCGTCATGGTGTTCTGTTGTGTCAGAAGCGGTTTAGTCATGCCACATGACCTGGACAGCTGTCTGTGGACAAATGCCGACTCCCTCGGCCTGAAGCAAGATGAGCGCTGCACCCCATAGTCACCTTTGACTGGACTTAACCATCCAGGGGTTATTTACCTTTACGTTTACTGAACTACAACACCCATTATCCATGGCCATTGGCCATGCTTGCTGGAGCTGACGGGAGTTGTAGTTCACAGCATCTGGGGGAGCCAAAAATTCCACACACATGTTCTACATGGTTGCAGCTTCGTCACACTTCTTCCTGTTGTTCCCAACAGCAGCACAGCACAACAATATTGAAGCAATGTTGAAGGCTGCCGATGGATCAGCTGGTGGGTCCCAAGATGCCCCTCCTAGTGTTTATCCCTAGATGAGTTTTTATTATGGAAGAGACGAATCGGCTTTCTCAGAAACCTTTGAGCTTTTATTGACCCTTATGCTTACCATGCATAGGAGCTACTAAGAAGTATCTTATATATAACAGCAGCAAGGGTCTTATATGCCATACTTTGGAGAATGGGTAAGTTCTCACAATAAAAGAATGGGAAATCAGATATGTGAATATCCCTTATGGCCAAACCAGCTTATTATGCAAGAAGGCTCCCAGTGGTGCAGCAATAAAATTGCTAGCACATTTGTGAAGCTAAGCAGAGTCTGGAATGGTTTCAAACTGGATGGGGCACAGTGTGTAGAGATTGCTGTTGCAGGAGCTTAGACTAGATGACTCTTGGGGTGCCTTCCAACTCTACAATTATATAACACAGACATAAGTGTAATAAATTTAATGAGAATGGGTTACCTTTTAATAATCATTAATGAATACTCATCCATAGACACTGAACCATGTATCCAATTTATTGCAAAGCAGCTGATGCATATATCTGAGATAAACAACTGTCTATACAGTTTTATAATGTGACATTTTTCACATCAATAAAAATGTTTATTAGGATTATTGCTAGGATCACAGGCTGGCAGTTTTGCAGATGTGCCTTTTTTGCACAACAAACAGGTGCTTCTTTGTGGTGGAGTTAGGTTTTGTTCACATAGCTGCTGTGAACAACAACCACACCCTTTCTAACTTGCTTTTTAAAAAAGAATTGTTTTCAACACGCCATGTTGCCATTCTCCATTGAGGGACCATACTTTGCTTGCATCCAGGCACCTTGATGTACGCTGCACCCTCTGCTATCATTTCGTCACTGGTATAAAAGAAGGAAAGTGTTTTGGATGCGTGGGGGGGGGGGAGAGAGAATGCAAAAAGGCAGTTGTGAAAAGTAATGATAAAAATGCAAAAGTTCAGTTTGAAAATATTACCCCAATAATTGCTAAGTGTAATAGGCAATAGTACAAGAATAATCATGAGAAGCATAGCTCTTTTAAAACATTGGATGAAACTATAATGAAGTTGATTGGATTCCTCTTGTTTTTTGAAGGAAGGAAGGAAGGAAGGTAGGTAGTTAAATGAATTATAAACAATACACAAATGAGATTGCTACAGAGAGCACAATTTCTGAAGAAACCTGGCTCTCCGATCATTAAGGGAATAGGTACATTAATTACGTCTTCTAACGGTAAATAAAAGGAAATACTATTCTGTTTGATGTAGATGTTACATGCTGTGTGTGATAATAATACTACCTAAAATGTGAGGCTTCATTCCGGTTATGGCCATGACCAAGAGATGATTGGGCCACAAAGATGCTTTGTTAGAATCCTGCTGCTCTAATCTTAACTGAAGATAGCAGTGTGTGCTCTTTTTTTCATCATCTCACACTCATCCTTCCTCTGCATCTGTGTGGCTAAGCTGTGCCCAAATGGTCTGCAATGTTTCACCCTGTTTGTGAGCAGAGAAATGGGGGAGGGAGACAATTTCACTGAATTTCTCCAACAGTTTCTCATGGGTGGGGCAACCATTAGCAGTGGCTGTAGCACTGTTTCTTCTTTATCCCCTCTCCCTTCCTTTTTGTTGCTGCTACACCTTCAAGTGGCAGCAACTGTGTTGACAACCTAGCCACCATGTTGTGCATCTCCCACGATGCCCTAGTTCTGGTGTTGTTCTAGGAAAAGAGGTGGCGGTGAAGGCGCTTTCACAACAGAATCGTACAGAATATTCAAAGAAAATTCTGCAAAGTGGCCCTTTTCAGGGAGATGAGAAAGAGAAAGATCTCAGAAACCTTACCCAAAGAGAATGGAAAAGCCGAATTTTGACTCAACTCTACTATGTAGTGATCACCCTGTCTAGGATCCTATCTGTCAGGAACTATAGTGACAGATACAATGCTCGAAAGAAAATAGAAAATTCTTTCCAGTAGCACCTTAGAGACCAACTGAGTTTGTTCTTGGTATGAGCTTTCGTGTGCATTAACCAAGAACATTCACAACTTTCTGATATGTGCCCCAAAGAAATCTTTCTTCCTCTTTTTCCTTTGGGGAAAAGTTTGGGGATCCCTTTTTAGAATGCTATTAGTTGTTAGAAATACCATTGTTCATGTTTTAGACACCTTGGAGCTTCTTTGGGCTCCTTTTGGAGGAAAAGCTGGAAAGAAAGGTAATGAATGAATGAATGAATAAATAGTCTGGAAATTAATTCCATTAGTAGATGTAGATGCATCTTGATCAGATAAAACATTGATAAACATTGCAGCATTAAGTAGTGCACAGCTGGCCATTTAAAAGCACACTAGCTGATAAGGTTTGTTTTGAATTGTAAAATATGATAACTGAAGTTTTGTCCAGGCATTTATTTGGGAAGGGGAAATTGGTAGCACAACCAAAGTCCCATCTTCATCCTCCGTGCTTTCCAGAGTCCCATTTGCAAAAAGCCTACGTTATGCTTACATTTTTATAAGAAAATTGCAGTCATGTCAACATGCTCAGAGGCAAAGGCATAGGCTCTATGAAAAAAGACCCTAGTTTTGAGAATGAGGGCAGAACAGTGGGCCTATGCATTCATTTCTATCTGCAGGAAGTCGAAGGGAGAGCTCCCGGCCATGCGGCCACTTAAATGAGGCAAACCACGCTTCCCAGCCAGCCAGATTGGCTGGCTGTGAGCGTGATGCGGACCGGGACTCCACTATGATGAGGGGGACTTGACACCCCCCCCCCCGCTAAGCTCGGGAGAGTGTGAGGCCGGTCTGCAAGCCCGTCCTCCTGTGAAGGAGAGCAGCTTAAGCAAAAGCACAAACACCCTCTTTCATTTTGCAATCGGTACATGATAGATTATATTGGAATAAATGATGAATACAACATTGAACAGGTTGGGAAGGAGTTCTCTAATGTGTAATTGTAAAGGGAGCTGTTCAGACATGGGGCCAGACATCGTGGGAATAATAATAATAATAATAATAATAATAATAATAATAATAATAATACCCCATCCATCTGACTGGATTGCCCCAGCCACTTTGGGCAGCTTTCAACACATAAAAACACAGATACTAACTGATAACATTTTCAGAGCAATGCACACAGGTGCATTATTATTTATTTATGTATTATATTTATATACTAAAAGGTAAACGTAAAGGACCCCTGACAGTTAAGTCCAGTAGCGAACGACACTGGGGTTGCGGCGCTCATCTCACTTTACTGGCCGAGGGAGCCGACATTTGTCCACAGACAGTTTTTCTGGGTCAGGTGGCCAGCATGACTAAGCCTCTTCTGGCGAACCAGAGCAGTGCATGGAAACACTGTTCACCTTCCCACCGGAGCGGTACCCATTTATTTACTTGCATTTTGACGTGCTTTCAAACTGTTAGGTTGGCAGGAGCTGGGACTGAGCAACGGGAGCTCACCCCGTCGTGGGGATTCAAACCGCCGACCTTCCAATCAGCAAGCCCTAAGCTCAGTGGTTTAGACCACAGTGCCTACTGTCCTTCATCAAAAGATCTCCAGGTGGTTTACTTCAATTTTCTGACTGTTGACCTGACTCTACTAGGCCTGCAAAACCATCAACTTCAGCCAACTTCAGAACACAGTAGATCAGCCATGATGAACCAAAATGGATTAAGTGGAAATTCTCTGCCACTGAGTGCAGCTTGGATTTCAGTGACAGGTATGTGAGGCCTTGGTATCTTGGATAAATGAAAAGATTACAGGGAACATCATCTGGTGAGCATAATACAATGTTAAAGAAGAGAATGAAGAAAAAAGCTACAGCACCTCAGCAAATGTGGAGTCTGTTGGTTAATTCCACACAGTGTATGAAAACAAATGTATATTGTGTATAATTTGCAAAGCAGACAGTTAAGTATAAACAATAGGTCTGCCGCACTGCACAAAACAGAAGCTTGTATTCATATTTTTAAAACGTTTCATCTCTATACTTCCCTTTCTGCTAGTTATAACAAAATCCTCAAACAGAGAGAAATCTTAGAGGGTTGGGGAGGGAACCGGCCACTTCTGAAACCTATTTACAGTGCAACATTATGGAAATGGGGCACTGAAGCGCAAGTTTTTCAGGAGCAAACATGGCTCTTAAATTGAATGCTGAAAATTGGATATATTTTTGTGATTAATGTATGCCTAGGAAAAGTAAGAAAGGGCGAGTATAAGGGGAAAAGCTGTTTGTACAAATCTGCATGCAAGAGAAAGGCATTTGAGTGTACAAACAAGAAAGAATGGAAGGAGGAATGTTAATATGCAATGAATACATTTAGAAAATAATAACTGCTACTGTACTCTTGAACCCCAAGCCTTGAGTGCAACAATTCCTGCTATGAGTGGAGTCCCCATTCATTGAATAGAGGCTATGAACCAGAGGGGTCTGTTCTGATTTAGAATTTGAAGACTCTCAGCAGAGTTCAGTTGCTCTTTGTCATGCTAAGAGTAATGTGTAGCCCAGCTCACAAAGGAACTCTGAAACTCCATGGAGATTATCCTGGTCGACTCACTTCTGTCTGCAAGTCATACACTACATTTCACCTGTGAGTTAACAAGGTGTTCATTTCTTAACTCTTTAAAATATTTATATTCTTACCCCGGTATTAGAATAGTAAAATTTAGAAGTCAGCTACAAAAGAAAAGAGAGATGGGGGGGGGGAGGAGGAAGAGAGAAAGAAGATAATTGTGTGTACCTTTTCCCTGGCAGTAAAACAATGAGCAGTACTGAAAACTTTACCCCTGACTGTTGTAATAAATAATGCACAATGGCCCTATCTTGTTCTGAAAACTGCCAGGAAAGACTCCATAGCAATAAAGATAAATCTAATAAGTCCTAATTAAATTGCATAATTTAATGAGGATGAGAATAGGGGATTCTTAAAAGTCAGTTCCCTATATGTCAGAAAGCATTCTAATCAAAATAAAGACGGAGAAAATGGCGAGTCAGCATAATAGAAGCCATAAGCTGATGATCAAGATAATGTTTAAATGAGGTGGATACAAAATATTAACTTGCTAAATATGGAATTAAGCAAAACATACTGGGGTGGATAGTTACTTAGCAGATCTCTTTGCATTTCCACCCCATTAAATACTTTTATAGTTGCTTAAAAGAAGGATAGGAAAAGAGATATACCATTAACAATTCCCTCAGTTACTCACTCTTACTGCCTCTGTGGCAGAAAAGTGGCATGTCAGTTTAAATACAAGTAAATAAACAAAATGTAACCCCGACAGCCTGACCTGTTACGAAAAGAACATGCAGAACTTTCTCTCTCTCTAACCATTTGAGTCAGTTCACACATTCCACTGCCAGTCATCAAGTGTTGGGAATTCACATGCTGTCCGTGCATGTGTGAATCACCTCCAAGTCAAGGGGGTTGGCAAAATACCTTAGGGGCACTGGAGGAGGAAGAGGAGTGCAGGGAAGTGGGCGCACTGCCCCCAGCAGCGTGACCCCGGTGGGGTGCCATCGGGCTGCCCCCCTGCCCACACTGGGCACCATGCACCCACAGATAGCGTGCCACGTCCCCAGGATGCACGCCAGCCCCACCCCACCTGCTCTCTGCCCCCCAGTGCCTAAGCATGAAGCTCCGCCACTGGTTAGGGGCAGTGCTTTTTTCTAATATGTGTGTGGGTGTGTGTTTGTGTTTAGGGGTACTCTCATTTTCCTACTCATATTGAATTACTGCCCCTCAATGAGGCCAAACTTAGATTCACAAAATATTTAGGGGTATGTGTACTCCTGCGTCCCCCCAGAAAAAAAGCACTGCTTAGAGGAGAAGGTGTTTCGCTGTGTGAAGCAGGGTTGAGGAACTTCAGGATAGGGAGTGAGATGGGGCCCTCTAAGCCCCTCTTCTTTCTGGCTCTCCCCAGACCACATGCCTCATTCAGGTGCTTTTGTCTGACGTACTGTGTCCTTGGACTGTGGTAATGCCTTTTGTGGAAAGTGGTGTGTGTGTGTGTGTGTGTGTGTGTGTGTGTGTGTGTGTGTGACTTTTGCACGGCTAGAATGGAGTCTTCTTCGCAGTGGTCAATTGCTCCACTCACTTTTGCCTCTGTCCTTGCCTACTACTGGCATGTGAATGCCTAGAAATCTGGCCACAAAGGAAAATGTCCCTTGGATTGGAAAATGATCCCTGCCCCTGGTATAAAGTAATGTCACTTTCTAAGCTCAAATCTCCAAGACTTCAGCAGCAGCAGCAGCACTGTTGGCACTAACTGGGACTTAGAAAAGACCTTGGAAGCAAGTTCAAAATACTCAGGATGGTATTTCCTCCCCCTCCCCATTGCTAATAATTGTTTGCTTAGTGTTTCTGAAGCTTCTGAAAGCTGAGACATGCACACATACCCTTTTGTTGTTGCCCCAGTTAAAACTGGAGGGATCCTTGACACTTTCATCTGAAAAGCTTTACTTTTACAATGCATGAGCATAAAATGGAACTGCTGTCTCAGGAGTCCACTGCTTGTATTTCTTGCAGGAGTTACTGGATCAGGTTGTACCTCCTGCTCTCAAAGTAGTGAGTCATGCAGAAGGCATCTGAGGCCAGATCATTCTCTTACTGTTTTTACATTGGCTGTGACTGGGGTTGTCCAGTCACAAGAGATTCAGATGCTATTTGTTATGTTTCTATTCCGCAAGGAGCCCAAGGTGGCAGACAAGGTCCTGTTTCACATTTTATCCTCACAACAACCCTGTGGAGTCAGGAGCTCACAGTTGTATTTCGACATAGTAACACAGCTAACTCTAGATTCATGAGGATCTTTAATCACCGAATGTATTTATTTCTCAGAGTCCACACGAGCAATTTTTCCTCACACATAGTTCTGGCATCCCGTTGTTAGTTCCTTTAAACTTTGTATCTGTGTTAGGTCCTTCTGAGTTCAATATAAAGTACAAGCAAACCTGGCCTGTAGTTTCTTAAGCAACCAGCCAGAAAATCACTTAGAGCGCTCCCAGCAATGTTGAATTACTGTTTAAGGAGAGCAAATGAGATCGGAGCCCTGATCTCTCATCAGCTCCCCTCATGTGACATCATCATCCTGGGATTGGCTTAATCATTGCTATTTCAATAATACTCCCGTGTTCAGCAATTGAGACTCTTCTTTCATTTGAGCCTTGGGTTTATTTAGAAATTGTTCTATTTAAATAGCAGTTCAGGGCTATTGGCAAGGCTGCACCCTGAGGAAAGAGGCTTTGGCTGAAACACACCAGCTCTGCTGATGAATGAAATGGGCTTGTTGAAGCAGTGAAATAAATGAGGCCGAAATAAAAGTGCATTGAATTTTGCACACACCCTGGAAACGTGCTAATATTAGCAGTAGGAAAGGGAGATGCTTGCATAGATTTATAAAGGCCCACAGTGGCAAGTGCCCTAGTATAGCAGTCACTGGGAATACCACTGATACCAGCAGAAATGGAACAACACAGAGCAAGATAAATGGCAGGCATTATTTATAACTCACCCTTCCTCCAAGGCAGTGAAGGCAGAAGTGTGCAGCGTAACATTCTCTTTACTCAGATGTAAGTCACCTTGAGTTCAATTGAGATTACCCTGTGGGGTTGTAGCCATGCAGTGCAGGCCAATACATGTTAACTCAGAAGAAAGTTCCATTATGCATAATGGGTTGTATCCAAAGTAGCACTATGAGCATTGCATCAATGCCAGGATTTCTCCTTGTGCAATGGAACATTCTCTCTCCCCTGCCTGATGACCCCTAAATCTGTTCTGGGGTTCCCACAACCCTTCAGAGAAGATGGTGAGGGCGCAGGGCAAATGTGAGAGTTGGGGAAGGTTGGAAAGTTCCACAATGGGAGCATAAATCTTTGCATTATAGGATGAATGGCATCCCATGGGTCTTGCTCTAGTTCAAGGGGAGGGGCACAACAAACTTATAAGATAACTTGGAAATGGTCTCTCAGAGAATTTGAACGTGGCTTTTCCATATTTTCCGATGTAATAATAAACTCCAGAGCAGAGCTGACATTTCTGAGATTTGTCTTTTTCTCAACCTCAAGGTTTTCTCAAATATTCTCCACTATTATCACAATGGCTCGGAGCTGACTGAAATGGAGTCAAAACAGGGCCCCTGAGAAGCAAGGAAGAAGCACCATACCCTTGAGTCATAGAATTGTAGAGGTGGAAGGGACCTCAAGACTTGTCTAGTCCAACCCCCTGCAATGTAGGAATCTTCCACCCAACATCGGATGCGAATGATGCTGAGATTAAGAGCCCCATGCGCTACCAACTGAGCTATCCCAGTCCTCCCTTTGTCACAAGAGCTACTTGATCTGCTTTGCTTGTTGTTGTTATTAAGTGGGGATGTTTTCCTCAACCTAGCCCTTTCCCATTATGTTTCTTCTCATTGTAATGTCATTTCCTGGCCTCTTTTATTTCCAATGCTTTCTAAGCCTCAACCTATTAAATAGTCTATTAAAGCTATTCTTAGTCTTTTGTGATTTTGCCATTTCTCACAAATTCCCATTCTTTCTCTTGCAGAAACTTGTAGAGCCCCGTTTTAAATTTATTACCTGCACAGCCTTGTGCTGTGATTCTTTCAGCCTTCCCTGTTCTCCCTGTAACACTGGAGGGTGGAGAGTGGGTTGCTTTGGTTTTCTACCTCTTCATGTTGCCTTCAGCTTTTTGGTCCTTTCTTCTTGTTGTTCTTTCCCATTGTATGACATTTCGTTCAAGGTGAGTTCTCTGTCTGTTTTCACTCTGAGTTGCAGTGCTTATCACTGCCTGGCTGTCCTGTTATTTTCTGAGCTTGAAGGTGTCCAATTGTGCTGATGTTACAAGGTTCTGTAAGAAATGTCCAAAGATAGATTATGGTTATTCCCCCCCCCCTACCCCCATGCATGTGTACAGAGACAGTGCCACCGGTGTAACCAACCTTAGAACAGGGTAATTCCACTTGAAAGTATGGGCTACAAATTGAAGACAAGATGGTATCTGGTAGACCACTTGTTGGATTTGAGACGGGAAGATCTGGTTTTCAAAACCTACTTCAGACCTGTGATTCACACTGTATCTTGGGCAAGTCATGCCTCTTTGGTCTTAGTACTGATTAGCACTTTACATATGAACAAGTGCTGGGGAAATGGTTGGTAATAGTGATAATTCATGGTCAGGTCCTGGCAATTAAAATACGCACAGTACTTTTGTTGAAAAGTACACTGGTATCTCATGATGCCAACCTGGTTGGCAGTGAGTCACTGGGTGTGTGGAATTATGGATTCTGTGAGAGTATCACCCTATTAATCCCAAGGAGTTGCTGATCAAAGCAAAGACAGATGAAAGAGCAGAAAAAATCTGGTGGATGAATTGTACTAGCAGTTCTCATGGGGGGTTCTGTAGAGGATAAGCCCTCTTAGTGATATATTCAAAGAGGACCAACTCTACATTTTGGCCTTTCATTGTTTTCAAAAAGTAACCCTGTATTTCTGTAAAATAAGGGAAATTGTATAAGCAGTACTACCCCATTTCCTCTGAAGGGATGAGGGAGGGGAAGCTGCAGGGTGGCTCAGCCTTTGTGTTCCTGTTCTGAATTGGTTAACCCAATTCTGCTTAACCAATTCTGAATTGGTTAACCCAATTTGGTAAGATGGAATGATCCTCCCTCTCCTCCCTCTACATCCTGTTCTGGGGGTTCTCCAGATCCCCACCGCCATGAGCCATTTGCAAGGACACAAGAGGAAGAGGAGGAAACCCCATTGCACAAGTATAAGGTCTTGCCTGGGCATCCACTGCCAGGACTCATTAGTTGAATCCTGCACCCAGTTTTCAATGAAGACTAAGAGCCATTTAAATATGATAGAATAAGTTGTAGCTCAATTATCCCCTCTCGTACCATGCTCAACTTCTGTTTTGTTACAGGTAGGTAGCCGTGTTGGTCTGCCATAGTCAAAACAAAATAAAAAAATCCTTCCAGTAGCACCTTAGAGACCAACTAAGTTTGTTATTAGTATGAGCTTTCATGTGCATGTACACATTTTGTTGTCCATCTTCTTTTCTCCCATTAACTGGAAACCTGAATTCTTATCTGATGCCACTTTTGAAGAGTAATTCAGATTGACTCATTTCCATGGCTACATTATTGGTATTCCTCCAATTGCTTACGGGTCCCTTGGTTATGTGCTGTGCAACTGAGTGAAACATTGTTATCACCACCACTAATGATGTGGTTTTATTTAGTCTAGTAATGCATTGAATAGACATCTCTGTTGAAATGAAATATTAGTTAATGTGCTCACTTCAGAAATCAGGGCCAAAGAGGGCACTTATGTGGACACTACCTGGGAAGAGCTTTAACTCAATACTGTAGTAGGTTATACACATTGAAAGCAAAAAGTCCCAGGCTCAATCTTGGGATCTTCAGGAAGGGCTGAGGAAGGTACCACCTGAAATCTGGAGAGACATTGCCAGTCAGCATATACCAGAGTTGGGCAACGTGTGCTCCTGAGCTTAATTTTGCACAGCTCTTGGCTTTATTACATGAGTGTGGCAAGGAGGAAAGAAATTGGGGTTGACAGAAAGAGGAAAAAAGTGGGGAATGAGTGTGACAGACAGTAATGAGAGAAAGAGAGAGGGAACTGCTGCTGTTGTCTCTGGCCCTATCTACAGGCCTCACCTACTACCAGAATGTGGCTTCTAACAGATTACTTACAAGGGAATGCAGCCCCTGAGAAACTGCCCCCCCAACTGTTGCCAACGCTTGTTGTAAACCAGGTGTGAGGAATATTTGGCCCTCCAGGTGCTGCTGAACAACAATTCCCATCAGGCCATTGGCCATGCTTGCCTAGGGAGCTGGTAATAGTTGTAGTTTAACAACATCTGGAGGGCCAAAGATTCTCCACACCTGTCATAGACAATACTGGGCTAGATGAACCAAAGGTCTAACTTGGCATAAGAAGACTCACTATGTTCCCATGGCATGTAAAATCTAATTCAAGAAATTGAAGATTTCAAACATATTTATCTTTAGTGCTTTTGGCAATGGCTCATCACCCTGGCACTGTACACTAAAAGTCTGGCTAAAATGTCTGGCTAAAAGTCTGCCAGTTCAGTGGCTAGAATTGTTAGTTCAATGGTTTATTTCCCACCAAACAAGCTCCTCTAGATGACTTACTCCATTTTGCTGCTGTTGTCTAGTAGCAGGGCAAGCTCAATGCATTTTGCTGCCTGAGGCGAAGGACAAGATGGTGCTATACAGAAGCCAGTTGGATTGGTGGTCGAATCTTACTCCAATATTGGTGAAAGGAATGTATCTTCCACTTCACTTGAGGGCAGCCAGCTAGTCCAGAGGGTACAGGGCAGGCCGGCTGCATGGTACTGTCCCCTCCTCATCCCTCAACACCTGTCGTCTGAGGCAGATGCCTCACTCTGCCTCATCCTAGGGCCAGCCCTGCCTAGTGGTCACACCCTGTTTAATTTAGCCATTCTTCAAGCTGGTGTTTTGATGTTCTGAATGATGTGCAAGATGATTTGAGGAAGAAGAAGTAGGACCAGTGAGACAGAATGACAAAAATAGTAAAGCTGAAGAATTAGCTGACATATTATGTTTGATGTATTATACCAATAATAAATACACTATGGAGCAATGCCATAGGCAGCAGCCTACAATTTCACAGTCAAAAGCCCAGAAACAGAAACATGACGTTTATTTGGGGCTCTTTTAGCAGCTACAGCTGGAAAGGCTGAATCACTCTTGCTGATATGTAAATAAACTTCCTTTGATCATTGGGCTTTCCTGTTCTTTTTTCCTGCCGTTACCCCCTACTGCTCCATTTCTACTGGTGGGTAATTGCCAATTTTAATGCAACCCCCACGGCTAGGATCTGTCATGCAAGTACTTAATTTACTTGAAATGCCTTTTGCTTATATATGTAAATAAATCAACATCTAGAAGAACTTATGAAGCCAGATAATATTTGATGTGGTTTCAACAAGATTTGACTTGAAAGAAAACCACCCAGTCTGAAACTCTTGCTTCACTAGCCTATCCTGTTAATGCAAAACCTTCTTAGTCAAAACTTTACTTACTGTTACTGGTGTGTCAGTTAACAATATAACCCCACATCAGGGATGGGGAAATTGTGGTCCTCCAAATGTTGCGGGTCAGCTGTCTTTTTAGCACCATGTTGGGGGAATGCAAATCACGCAGGCACATAATAAGCACATAAGCTTGCAATAAACTCAGTTCAAAAAGCAAGCAGAAGTTCATTTTCAGGGGCAAGAGAGCTTGCGTCAAAATGATTTGTGTATTGGAAATTGGGTATACTCGCATTGCAGGCCCAATATTTGCAAACCATCACCATTCAAAAGAAAAAGAAAAATAGTGGTAAAGAGAAGAAAAAACAACACAGCCAGCAAAGCAAATCTTTGCTCAGCCCTGGTATGAAGGATACCTCATGGAAAAGAGTATGGCAAATAATTTAATGCAACAGTGTGTTTTTTGTCAGTGTACCTTTTAATTGATTTTATCCTTCATGTTGTTGCACTCAAGAGGTGAAGGAAGGCTATAAAGCTAGCTGCTGAAATGTATAAAACTATTTATACTGTATATAAAACAGGCATTAGCATTAATATTTATTTTGCATCAGATCTTCTCTTCCTCCTGAATTGTCACTGAACAGCTTCCATTTGTTACTTCCGTTAATTAATTTCAGTTGCAAAAGTTCTTAGAAGTGTGACAGCTGGATTGTGGATGCTGAATTTGTGTACTTTTTCCTTTCCTTTCCTGTCTCCCCACTGTGTTCATTACCTGTGATTGCTGCTGTGGCAGAAATTCACTTTGCTTTTCTTGTACCTGGAGTCTGACTGAGTCACTTAAAGGTTAGCTGAGATACCACTCAGTGACAGATAGTAAAAGAAGGCCTATGCAAACTGAGAGAATCGATAAATCAGCCCTCACAAACCAGAATCATTATTTGTCAAAAAGCAAGCAAACAAAAAAACCACCCATAGACCTTTAATATGTTTCTTCAGAAAATTCATTTTATTTTGTAGGGCTCTGTGAAGTCAAGGTCCATACTCCGAGCCCTTGAAGTAAGATTGTTCAGGTCACCAAAGTCTCCATCGCAATGTGCAGTGACATTCAGATGTGCGAGACAACAAAGGTCTAAAAGCGATTAAAGGGGACAAAGGAATGGGATTGCCACTTACAAATGCATTTGGATGATTATCTGAGCAAAGCTCCCTTTCCTTCTTTCCAAACATCCCACTGACACATCATGGATTCCCCCTCCCCTTTTTTGCCTCAGGTAGTGCTGTGTATTAAAATGACTGAGAAAGCAACCTTATATGTTTTTATTTTCCTTCCCAGTCCCGAGAAGAAGGAATAATCTATTCTTGATGAAAAAGATAGTGCTCATTCCCTTGCTTATTGAATTTGGGGCAATCTCACGGTATGCTTGAAGTAGATTCTGAAACCTGTGATACTCAAGCCAATATAACTTTAAAATATTGACTAACAGTGTGGTCCTAACCATGTCTACTCAGAAGTAGGGATGGATTATTCTGTCAATTTTAGTTCCCTAAATTTCTCATTTTTGCAACCTGAAATACAGTTCTTCAGTTTGCATATTTACTTTTAATTTGTTGACATTTTAGTGTGAGATTCTCTTAATAAAGACATCTCTGTATACAGTTTTGATTAACATTTGCAAGAAATTTTAGCCAGTGTAGGACATTTTTACATGTTCTTTTCACTTGTGTGCATTCCCCTAATATTTGGTTGGAGAAATGTAGTGCAAAATTAAGAGAATCCTTGTGTTTTAGTTGATGTTTGTTTGAGAAGTGAGAACTAGGTAGTTTCTCATTAAAATGCTGGCTGAATCCCTTTTCAGAAGTAAGTTCTTCTTAACTTAATGTGGCTTACTCTTAGGTAAGTGGAGTTATGATTGCAGTCTAAGTTAGGAAGACCATTCCCACTGTTTCCTCAGTGTACACTAGTCCCCATTTCAATACTCATCAGAGTTCTATTGAACTGGCTAGATGTGTCTTTTGATGTTTGTCACCCTTTATCTGTGGTTTACAGTTGTTACGTGTGACTTGTTGGACATATCTGCAGTTGGGTGAGAGTACAGATGCTTCAGGAATTTGATATTCATGGATTCGGATACAAACTGACCTAAACTTCACCTTCCAGTCCAGTGTGAGGATTTTTGTTCTTCCACCAGTTTTCATACTTCCCAAATGATCTGATGCAGTTATCCGCTGCAAAAATGTATCAAAATACATTTATAAAACTCTATTTTAATACAAGGTTTTGGTTTCTTTTCAAATGCAGATCACTGTGACTCATGGGTGGTGCAGTCATGCAGGCAATCACATTAGCATTGCTTGTTTACATCTACAGTATTAATGCACAAACACTTGGGTAATGGAACCCCTGGGTGGTTAAGTCCAGTCAAAGGCAACTTTGGGGTCTCAGCGCTCATCTCGCTTTTAGGCCGAGGGAACTGGTGTTTGTCTGCAGACAGCTTTCCGGGTCATGTGGCCAGCATGACTAAACTGCTTCTGGCACAAAGGAACACTGTGACAGAAACCAGAGCGCATGGAAATGCGGTTTACCTTCCTGCTGCAGTGGTACCTATTTATCTACTTGCACTGGTGTGCTTTCAAACTGCTAGGTTGGCAGGAGTTGGGACAGGGCAACGGGAGCTCACCCTGTCATGTGGATTCAAACCGCCAACCTTCCAATCAGCAAGCCCAAGAGGCTCAGTGGTTTAGACCACAGTGCAACCTGCATAAATAAAGAGCTTGTCAGACTGCGCGCACACGTACAACCTTCAGAAAAGAGGTGAATTGCCAATGTTTATTTATATTAAGGATTATATTAATCTGTCATTCAGCTGCCAATAAGACTGCCATCTGTGGAATGAGGAAACCATTTCCAGCAAATTCCCCTCTTCTCTGCAGCCTCCTCTGAAGTCTGCGCCCCCCAACAACGAGGGTGGGGAGGTAGCTGCAGTGGGCAGGTACACTGAAAACAATTCCTTTCCTGTTCCACTGATGGAAGCTTTACCAACAGGGAATGAGACCATTCAATGTAACCATACGACTTTATTTAATAAAAGGTGCATACCACTTGATGGGGGGGGGAGCATTATTTGTTCCACTCTTCCTTCAAGGAATGCATGACAGTGTACAGCCCATTGTATCCTTACAGCAACCCTTTGACATAAGTCAGGCAGAGATATAGTGACTAGTCCAAATGAACTTCACATGGGTTGAACCTCAGTCATAGTCCAGCATAGTCCACACTAAACCACACTGGTTAGCTTTTCATCAGTTCCACTTTCAAAACCAAGTCTGATAACCAAGCACTACAAAATCCAGAGAGATATTTTGATGCGGCGAATTTTGTAGACATCTTTGGGTACAGATAGACCTTTTTCAATGTCAGCTATACACATGTGGCATTCTAGTCACATAAGTGCATCTCCTTCCTTTTACAAAACAGGACAATATATGTAATGAAACCTAAGTAGACATCAGCTCTTGTTGTCTTCAGCTGGGATATTAATACTACTCACAAACCTTGTAGCTTTGGATTTTTCTTTCTTCTACGAATGGCTGACTTAGAAAAGCGAGTCCAAATGCAAAAAGGCAGGATGGATCGCTTCCTTGAGTGCTCTTGGGAGAGAAAGAAGGACAGCAATATTAATGCAGTGTTCTGTGCCTGTCTAACCAAATTTTGTGCTTAGTTACATGCCTGCCACTGAAATAAAAATCTAGCTCAGAGGATCGAAATAGGTTGGAATGATTCCCAATACATTTTTTTTTAAAGCCCAACATTATTTCTCTCTGCCTTGGCAAGCAATGTTGGAAGACTAACTTGAATGCAAAAGGGTTACCAAGATGACATTTGACCGAAGTGTCTGAACAATCTTTGTATTAACTGATTCCACAAGTTCAGAATACCCTTTGCCAAGCATTATGCTCTGGGGTTTTATCTTTGGAATAGAAATGGGGAAGCTGTGGTCTCCAGATGTTGTTGGATGTCAACTCCCATCAGCCCCAGCCAATGATCAGGGGTGATGGGCCTGGAGTCTGGCAACATCTGGAGGGCCACAACTTATTTGCCGGCAAAATTTGGAGCTAAACTGCAAGAAGCAGTAGCTCATGATAGGCGTGTGATGCCATTAGCCATTTACAACTCTTTAAGGACACTTCCATGTGGCAGTTACGACCAGACTGGTGTTATTACAGGTGTATACAGCAACTTGTTCTTGACACAGTGCATTAGTGGGGGATATATTCTGCTTTGATTTGTTCTACAGTACCTCCCCAATGCTACTACAGCATGATGTCTGGAGAGGCTATAGAGTAACAAAACTGCAGACAAAATAAACCCGAACATTTGTAGTTTTAAAAATTGAGGATTTCAGCAGGAAATGCAGTGGTTGGGAATGAAGCAGCGTGACTCCCCCGAAAATACTTGCAGGCCTGAGCAGTATTGGAGGCAGGATTGTTTGTGACTGTGAAGTATTAGGAGCACAAATAATCAAGGATCCACAATTTAAAAAGATGATGGAGTGTTCTGCAGCGGCTATGCGATGCATTCCTCATCAAAATGCCATTTGATATTCCTCTCCCTGTTGAATCTGAATTTACCATTTTTATTTTATTTTACTTGTTGTGTTTTCTGTGGAAATTGTAAACCCTGATTCAGTGGGAATGTGGATGCTGCACAAACTTGCAACAATGAAAAACACCGAGTCCAGTACCAGAAAAGACAACAATTAATTTTCTCACTCCCCCACCCCCACCGAACTATCTTTCTGAGAATTAAATCCATCAGTTTCAATTAGATATATAAAAACCACCATCTCCATCAGAGTGATTTCTTGGGACTCAAAGTTTTTTTCTTTCTCAATAAGTTATACTGCAACATTTCTCAATTTGCAAACCGAAGATAATTTATTATGTGTACACACACACACACACACACACACACACTTCATTATCAAAAAGATAAATGGTTTTATTTCTTATTTTGCACAATGGTAAGCAGAAATGATTTAGACTGGTGAAAAAAATGATGTCTGGAGGAGATTTAAACAAAATAACTTACAGTGCAATCCTTTACATGGCTTTTCCAAAGTCCCATTTAGTTCAGGCAGGCTTGATCCCAGGTAACAGGGTATAGGATTGCAGGCTTAAGAGTGTTAAGAAAGGATCACAATCATTAAAAAGTTAACAGTTTGCCAGCAACACATCACCTGAACAATTGATCAAATTTCTACAAACTAGTCTTAATGTGCTATCTAGAAGTGCTAAAAACCATATTAACCTTGGGAAGTGAACACTTACAATAGAAAAAAAATATATGTGGCGATGTGACGGTTTTATGAATTGCAAGGAGTATTCTCAGGAAAGCATCTTTTATGACGTTCAGTTAAATTATTCACTATCGGTAACTATTATTTTGCATTGCGTAAACCAACCACTCAGGCATGAGATTGAAATCATGTTGGCAATAATTAAAAATATGTACATGGATTTGTGCTCAAGTATCCATGATTAAACTGTACATTATAAGGACATAGCTATTTACCTGTTCTAGTAAGCTATGCCTAAGAGATAAGTAGATGCTTCCCGCCACTCTGTATGCTTGTAACTTCCTTGTTTGCTTATGAAAATTGCGGGAAACACACAGTTCAATGGCACCTGCTTTGCATGCCAAGTCCTAGGTTCCATTGCTGGCACTGCCCATTAAAGGGAGCTCCTCTACATATGAAATACCTCTGCTTGGAACCTCTGAGAGCTACTGCCTGGATAAATGAATACACTGTTTCTGACTCTGTATAGGAAGTTTCATATATTCACATATTTTTCTTTCATTCATTGCTTGATTATGTGTGAAGATGTACACAGATCCGATAAATTTTCCTGAACCTCAACTTTCTGAAATTCTAAAGCAATATCATTACTATTGTTCCACTTAAGACTGTGCATAGTCCCCCACCCCTTCCTGACCTGGGCTCCCGAATCGGGACCACCTGACCCAGGACAACAAGACCCATTCCTGAAATAATTTGGGAGTTGGGCTGATCTTTAATAAGGGTTTTTAAACATACGGATGAGAGGAGGCAGGGGAAGGAGGGACACCATCTACTTCCCCGCCTCTCAAATGAAAACAAGGAGGTTCAATCCTGCAAGGGAAGCAGCACCCTGCAGCCCACAGAGGATTCAGTCCCATGGAAGCAAAACTTCTCAAGAGCCTTCCCTCTTGCAAAGCAGCATTCTGCAGGATTGGACCCCCTGCTCTTGATCAGGAGGAAGAAAGGAGCATCCTACAGTCTGCAGGATTTAATTCTCCACTAAGCAGCTGTTGGACAGAGGGTGCTGCACCCTGCAACTCACAGAACATAAACCTCTGCTCAACAGCTGGTGATTGCCACCTATTCCCCCCACATCGCTACTTGCAATACAAATCTACTTAGATCCAGCTTAGACAACAAGGTGCCTTCCAGGTGTTTGGAACTCCAAATCCTATCATCTCCAACCAGCATGGCCAATGGCTAGGAATGATGGGAGTTGTAGTGCAAACATCTGGAGGACTACCCCTAACTTAGATGGCATTTTGTTTAGAATAGAAACACAGGACTATCAAATAATAGCAAAACTGCAATAGGTTTGTTATATATGGCAAATAGCCTAATCCATGTAGATGGTGCACTTGCAGGCAGGGATGGGCAAGGAATTTCATCGGGCAAATTCTTTCCTGAATTGGATCTGATCCACATCTCAAGGACCAATGTGCAGATCAGAACACAGTTTCCCACCAGATTTCACACGCCTGTGAATTTTGTGGTGGAGTTTTTGACTTAAAAAAAAGAGCAAAAGCAAAATGCATATGAAATTGGTATTTAGGATTGGATGCATTTAGAAATGAGTACTTAGAGAGAAAATTTGCATATGTATTTAAATATAAATTGTGTGAATTAAACAAAAATGCAGATTAATGTGGAATTTGGACAGAAAAGACTTAACGAATACATCTGCCCATCCCTATGGGTAGCACGCAAGAACAAATTTTAAAGACTAGTTGGTATCAATTAGGCAATTCCAGAGAAAGTAATTTGAAAACCTCAGCCTAACTCTCTAGTTTTACTCCCATCTGGGGACATATACCCCAATTACTTCCTTGACACACTGGATTTTATCCTTACTTCCAGACTTTAATTATACAGATGGAAGCTTGATGAAGTAGAACAGCGATGTGCCAAAGGTCACTGCAGGAGAAGCAGAACAGAAGTTCTCCAAATGACAAAGTGAAATTCTCTTCACGCTATAACATTATTCACTGATTAATTATCGATCTCTTTTAAGTCACTTCTAGAACTTTAAAGTCTCGGTCAAGATCCTTATGTTGCATCTTGAACACATTCATTCATCTCCCTTCCTCTGTCTTTGCAAGAATGATTAGAAGAACCTTTCTGTTGCCTCCAGACTCAGCACCTGAAACGGAATAACGAAACCATCCTACGGAGGTTGTAAGAGAAGTGAGATTCCTTGGAGGAGAAACTGCCAATTTCTAAGCCCTGACAGGGTGGAAAGTGTGGCGAAGTAGCCTGATCCCACCACTCTACCACAGAAGGGTGTTTCCTAATTTTCCTCCGACTGACTGTAGTGTTGGGGTGGTGGTGAAGGGAAATTCACTCTGCCAGTTCCAGAGCTGTTGAAGGCATTTTTTTCTGCCAAGTTTAGGTGTTTTGTAGGTATGGGCGATAAATTCAATTCAATTTGCATTCATGCTTTCTGAAACAACGTGCAAGCTGAGACACAAGCCATCCTTCAAAATTTACACTTCACTTTCACAACGAAGTTCTGCAGCCAGGAAGTGTTTACAGAAGTGCTTATAGTAGGGTGAAGTGTACATACAGATGTATGAATTGGTGGGAATAATAAAAAAGAGAAAAAAATAAAGTACCATATTGCAGAAAAGGACTTTGCAAAAGTGTGTATATTGCATGCAAAATATGTCTACATTTGAAGACATCTACACTGAAATATCGACGAGGACATTTAAAAGAAAAAGGACTGTCATCAGAACACTGATGGAGACGGAGAAACGTGGGTGGGGTCACTTTCTGCCGCTATAATAAAAAAGTATCTTGCTGTGGAGCTTCTCCCCCTGACCACAGACTACCTCTCCTATGCCCTCTCCCAGGGGACTAAGGATTGGTTTGGTTTTCTTTCAACAGGTTTGATAAAATGGCTTGTATATTTCTGCATGATCTCTTTGAAACCATCTGTGAAGGAGCATAATGTTGTCTTCGTTTGTGCATGAATATAAATTAGAAGTAAAAGCCTCTCAATTTTCATTTCATTGAACTTGACTGAGTACGGCACTTACATTTTCTGAATGGCCCCTTGCTGCTGCTTTTAAAAATGTCTGTCGGTTCGTTGTACAGCATCGTAATTTCTGTTGCATGGGGAGCATTTTACGACGGCTGTGGTGTTCACAGTAGTACAAGCATGGCTTCTGGCAATGCACATCCTACCCAAGTCACCATTAGGAGGGTTCTAAAGATAAGGAGGGAAGAGGAAAGAGAAAAACATTGCACACAAACATTTTAGCTTCACAGCTGGGGTACATCAGTTCTAAACTATTAAAAACACCCAGAGAGAGAGAGAGAGAGAGAGAGAGAGAGAGAGAGAGAGTATACAGGTATCTGCTTTTAAGTCATCACATTATGTACCAACTAAATCCCTTTCCTAATAACAAAACCCAGCAAAACAAATTGGTGAAAAAATAAGTTTGATCACCATTGGTAATTTAATAAACCTTTGAGCAATTGATTTTAAACAGGACTCCCTGCTGACCAAGTTCTGTCCAAAAAAATCAATGCTGAGATATAGTATTTTGTTATTAAGACCACAGAGATCTCTTAAACTGTTGTTTGTAGGTTTTGAGTGTTGACTTCATAGAACGGCTTAATAGTATTTTTGAAGCTTAGTATTTAATACTGAAAATTATAGCATTCACATCAATCATTTACCTGATTCCCTTGCAGCCATCTTTAAATTATAGTTTGCTTTGATGGGAGCTGTGACTTCAGGAACACCATAGTGAGTTTGATATATTTTGACAACTTGAAACGATGCTGGCTAAAAAGCTAACCACCATTTCAAAAGTGCAGTTTCATTTTCACTACTGTACACTACCTTCAATGGGTGATAGTCAACTAGGTTTTAGCCAGAGCAGATCCAGGGAAATTAATGACTAAGTTAGACCCATTAATTCCAACAGGTCTACTCTGAGTAAAAATTAAATGACTACCACCCAAATATTATGCAGGGTGCCTCGCCTGGTGTATTCTACATCTTTAGGTGCCAGGCGAAGACGTTCCTCTTCAACCTTGGGCTGATTAACATTCCATATCATTTTACATGTGTTTATGGGGGTGGTGATTATCGGTATTTTGTATTTTTATGCTTTGAATCACCCTGAGATCTAGACACATCAAGACACATAACCAGGTGATCTTCCATTCAGATACTGGTCAGACTCAGAACTTCGTTTCAGCATGGTTACTTCTTCCTGAAAGCAAAGTTTGGATCAATTTCACCCATATAAACTAAACAAAGCCAAGCCTCCCATGTCAACATTCAGATTTGGTAATAAAACCACTGGTAATAAAGGAGACAAACATGGATAAAATGCAGAATGTCCTGAGCACTCTGGGACAGATGGGGCTCATCAAGCTGGGAAGGTAGCCCATCTAGGAGAAGGAAAACTCTGATCCTAAATCCTTGTGGTATTGTGGGATATCTTCAGGAGAAGGAAACGCTAAGGAATCTTCTTCTTCTTCTATCACTCATAGCTGAGTAAGATTGTCTTCCATGAAAACAGTCTTAACAGTGAGTATGTAAGTGAATGTGGAGGCCAATTCTGGATCCACAAGTCCTTCCACAGTGGGGACATAGGTTTCTGGGTGGGAGTTGATCATGGTGAGGGTTTGCCAAACGTGCCTTCCTCTTAGCACATTTTTTTTCCTTTCACCCTAAGTTCGAGCATCTTCTAGTCCATGACACCTTTGGTAAAGGCTGTTCTCCAACTGGAGTGCTCACAGGCCAGTGTTTCCCAATTGTCGGTGTTTATACTACATTTTTAAAAGGATTGCCTTGAGATAGTCTTTAAACCTCTTTTCCTAACCACCAGCATTACGCTTTCCATTGTTAAGTTTGGATAGAGTAGTTGCTTTGATGGACGATAATCAGGCATCTGCACAACATGACCAATCCAATGAAGTTGATGTTGAAGAATCATTACTTTGACACTGGTGATCTTCACTTCTTTCAATATACTGGCAATAGTTTGCCTGTCTTCCCTAGTGGTGTATAAAAATTTTCAGAGACACCGTTGATGGAATCTTTCGAGGACTTGGAGATGGTGTTTGTAAGTGTTCCACATTTCATAAGCATACAGTAAGGTTGGTAGTACAATAGCTTTGTAAACAAGCAATTTGGTTTCCCTGTGAATGTCCCGGTTCTCAAACACTCTGCACTTCAATCGGGAGAAAGCTTCACTCACAGAGCAAGAGTGGAGTCCCCAAAATGGCTAAATGGCACCTAGTACACCTGCTTCTGGCAACTCCTGCAGCCAAGCTGCTGCCAAACATATTGCTCTGATTTCCTTAGGACAACATCAGCGAGGCTGAGAGAGGGGTCTTGTTGTCTGGGCAGCTAACACAGACTTCACCCCCAGAGGCACACTCCATTGTCTTTCAAGACTGATGGATATCAACAACTAAGAACATGATCTTCCAATATGCTTCATGTTCATGTTACATGCCGCTTTACCCAGTTGTGGGAACAATGGCATTTTCCACTGAAAAAAATAGAGCAGGTCTGTACATAAAGCCAAAGGCAGTGTGTGTGTGGCCGGTGTCATATGGAGCATTCAGCTCGGTGGGTCACAAGTTGTGCAGGCTGACAAGGAGAAAACAAGTAGGTGGATGCATGCAATATTATCATATCAGCTTATCTTAGATGTCACTCCACATAATGGTATGATACACACTGTGCTCCTCTGGGTTAGTCACCTGTAGGCAAAAGAAATGATGACAGTAAATTGCTGCCAGCTCTTTTGAACCACATTGTAGCGTTCAGTTTATGATGTGATGCCCTTCTTGGAACCAAAGCCCACAGAGTTCACACAGCTCTAGTTATGGCTTTAGGCAGAAATCATGCTAGGAGATCAAAGAGGGACAGTGTGGTAATGTTCCTTCAATGGCTATGATTTTGAGCTACAGATAATACTCTATCTGCCTTGATTCCCAATCTCATCCTGTGCATCATGAATCTGTGTTTGCTCTTCTTCTTTTTTAAGTTTGTGTTGCATAAACTACGGAGGATTGAATAATGTGCCGTTCAGAGGCATTTGTCAGCTTTAACATCTTGTTCATGGTTTCGCTCAGGTCCTCCTTTCCCCATATGAAGTAAATACATTTTTTTGGGGGGGGGGAACAAATGTATCTGCTGGGTTTGATAAATAGTTCATCTTATGCTTGATTTATGCAGCTCCGTCTGACTACGCTGCATTTGATTTCGGTGACTGATTCCCCACTAGCAATCTCATTTGCCACATTTCCCTTTGCTCTTTATAAAACTAACTTTACAATAGTCTTCATTAATATGTTTTTGAAGATCTTTTTCTTGGCGGGGGGATAATTCTCCTCCCATTTTCCTTCTAATGCAAATATATATCATGCTTTCTTATAAATAATATACTTTCCCCTTGATGTTTTGTCAACTGCTTGCATGCAGTCATTTTAAAACCTCATCTAGGGAGCTGCCTTTGTGCGGGTTTCTGATAACTGCTTATAATCAAGTAATGTCATGTACTTATACCATTGATAACACCTTTCCTCTTTGATCTTTCTTAGATGTCAGAGGGAAGTTCATGTTTATTGAGTTTACAACCATAGTCACCTTATTTGAAGAATGGGCAATTGTTTTGCTTCCCTTCTGGTCTGAGGGGTTTCCAAAGCTGCCTGTAAAGTTCTCAATGGATATGTGAGCTTCTTTCCCTTTGGTAGAGAACCTAAGGTGACTTTCTCATGTCAAAAGGAGAGGCTGCCAAGTAAGGTAAGGAAAAGGTAAAGGACCCCTGGACGGTTAAGTCCAGTCAAAGGCAACTATGGGGTTGCAGCGCTCATCTCACTTTCAGGGCGAGAGAGCCAGTGTTTGTCCACAGAAAGCTTTCCGTGTCATGTGGCCAGCATGATTAAACAGCTTCTGATGCAACAGAACAGTGTGACAGAAGCCAGAGAGCACGGAAACACCATTTCCCTTTCCGCCACAGCGGTACCTATTTATCTACTTGCACTGGTGTGCTTTCGAACTGCTAGGTTGGCAGGAGCTGGGGCAGAGCAACAGGAGCTCACCCCATCGCGTGCGGGGATTCGAACTGCCAAGCTTCCAATCAGCAAGCCCAAGAGGCTCAGTAAGGGACACTTGAGGAATTCAGTCTTTGTGAAATTGTATATATGAAATGACCTGATCTTCACAGTATAAATATAACAAAGCAACCTGTGATGCATATTTTGAATGAACCTGCAAATTTAAATACTTATTTGGAGAGAATTTGTAACCTAATGCAGAAGCACGATCAGCAGTGGATGCAGTGTGGGGCTGCACTATTCACCTGATGTGCATCTGGCTGAATCACTACAGCAAATGGAGCCATAAAAGACCGCAGGAGGACAGGACATGTCACACCTGCCTTTAACTATACATGGAAAATAAACAGGACTGCCCTTATGTGCTCATGGCAGCTGCCACCTTCCCCCCCCCACCCTATGATGGCTGTAGCCATGGGTACATGGGGGCACCCATCAGTTTCCCGCCCCCAGCAGTATTCAGGTGTTCTGCAAGTGACTATATATATGCATACAATGTGTGCAAAATGAATGTGTACATTCTCTCTTAATACTCGGTCAAAGCTACAGTTCACCTTGGAAAAATCTCACATCCACAAAAAGTGTTCTATGCTATGGCTGAAATCGAAAGAGTGACTTGAAGCTAGCTCAAGGGCTTGTGATCACCCTGTGATGTTTTCCACTTTCTTTCCTTTGAATTAAAGACCCCCCATGATGCATCACAAATGGTTTTCAAGACTGTCCTTAGTTTCAAAAGCCATTTGCCAACACCGGTGTCTGGTATTTGAAAGAAAACTGACAGCCCTCTCGGCTTACAGAATGCAGAATGCTTGGGACTTTTCATTCTCTAATTATTATTAGTGGAAATGAAACAAAATGTTGCAGTATACCCTTGCCCCTAACAGATCTGAGTGCTCCTGTTCAGGATTCCAGCCAGCTTCATTCTCCTCCACAACATTATAGGTGGTAAGGAACTGAAGGAGAATACCTCCCAGACCCTCCAAGTGTCCCTATTTTCCAGGGATGTCCCTGGTTTAGAGAAGCCATCCCAGTTTCTGATTTGATCCTGGAATGTCCCACTTTTTTTTAGGATGTCCCTATTTTCATTGGAGAAATGTTGGAGGGTATGGAGTTACCCCTGAGCCGACTAAAGGCAATCTTGTATAGGGATTCTTTTTAAAATGTTTAAAATGTTTAATGTTTTATTATGTTATTTATATATGTTGGAAGCTGCCAAGAATGGCTGGGGAAACCCAGTAAGATGTGTGGGATATATGTAGTAAAATTATCACTATGGAGTGGGACGTCCCTATTTTCATCAGAGAAATGTTGGAGGGTATGACCTCCCTTCAGAGATATTGTTTTCTAATTGATATGCAGCTACTGAGCATGTTCAGTCTTCACTGAGTTGTGCTCCCCCACCCCCCAGAGTTTTGCCTTCTTTGGTCTTCTTTTTAATAATCGGGTCCTCCATTAAAGAGGGCACGTGTTGCAGTGTGACCTGACCACCTGACCCAGTGTTGTGCGTGGATAATCCTGAAACAGCCACAACCCCTGATAGGTGGGTCCTGCATTGCTTGGGTGCAATCTGACCAATGGGGTGCCTCAGAAAAGGAGCAACGCGGGACCTATACAACCCATGTGAGGTTACTGAGCTTCCTCTTTGGGGCTATCCCATCAGAACACCCACCCACCTCTCCCTATATTTAGGGCTTGCGCTTGACCTTGTTATGCCGTCGTGTGTCGCCTGCTTTGGGGGCAGGGGCATGGTAGGAATTTTCCCTACTTGGCTGATTGGCTGGTGCCATTGGGGTTTTGCCTGCCGCGTAGCAAATCGTCACAACTTGTAAGGTTGCGGATAGGCTCTGGTTCAGGTGATAGGCATGGCACATGATGTGGCCATGCCTATGCAATGAAGGGTATTCCAGTAAAGGAATCCAGGGACTCACTGGTTTGGCAAACCCTGAAAGGAGTTTGGCCTGTGCCCAAGTCCAGGGGACATCAAGGGTGGCTGATTGGTGCTCCCTCCATCAGCTGTCCCTGGTGTTCATCCTTTGGCTGTCCTATGAATGTGGCTCTGGGACAGCGCTGCCTGCATGGGTGCAGGGAGCTAGTTGAACCAGAACCTATGCAACCACTCACTTGATTGTAATCAATAAAGTTGTGGCCTAAATTTCTGCCAAAAACCAAACCAAATATCTGACTATGCAGCAGCTAAAAAAGCCAATGCAATTCTGGGCTGCATCAATAGGAGTATAGCATCTAGATCAAGGGAAGTAATAGTACCACTGTATTCCGCTCTGGTCAGACCTCACCTGGAATACTGTGTCCAGTTCTGGGCACCACAGTTCAAGAAGGATACTGACAAGCTGGAACATGTCCAGAGGAGGGCAACCAAAATGGTCAAAGGCCTGGAAACGATGCCTTATGAGGAACGGCTTAGGGAGCTGGGTATGTTTAGCCTGGAGAAGAGAAGGTTAAGGGGTGATATGATAGCCATGTTCAAATATATAAAAGGATGTCATATAGAGGAGGGAGAAAGGTTGTTTTCTGCTGCTCCAGAGAAGCAGATACGGGGCAATGGATTCAAACTACAAGAAAGAAGATTCCACCTAAACATTAGGAAGAACTTCCTGACAGTAAGAGCTGTTCAACAGTGGAATTTGCTGCCAAGGAGTGTGGTGGAGTCTCCTTCTTTGGAGGTCTTTAAGCGGAGGCTTGACAGCCATCTGTCGGGAATGCTTTGATGGTGTTTCCTGCTTGGCAGGGGGTTGGACCGGATGGCCCTTGTGGTCTCTTCCAACTCTATGATAATTCTTTGTGAATTATTTAAGGGAAAGGTAAAAGGTCTAAACATGCAAATAATAATAATAATAATAATAATAATAATAATAATAATAATAATAATTTTTGTTTCTGTCTGCATATCTCATATTTCACTCAAACGAGCTGATACCACCCTTTTGTTTCTCAGCAGCCCTGTTGGCACCCACCCACCTCAGTTTGGAATGATATATTACAAAGTCATGATTCCACTGCCCTCCAAGTAAAATAGTTATGCATTGCCCTGATTTGGGGACAAAACAGCAACAGTTGCACAAACGCTGCATCCATAACTATTCAACATTTGTGCAACTGTAGAGGTGCACCTAAGCAACTTCCACTTGCAACAAATTTCAGTAGTCTTATCATAACATACACTCATTCATTCATTCATTCATTCATTCATTTATTGGTGCTTCTCTCAAAATATGCCAGATGCTTGCAAGAACAGATATATCCAAATTTCACTTTACATAAAATGGGATGGCAACTTGGCATTTCTCTCACCTGTCCTCCTGTCTATTACTGGTGCTACTGGGAGTTTCAAGCCTCTGCCCTGATTTCTGTGTTGTTGCAACACAGCCAGTGCCGGATTTACATATAAGCTAAACAAGCTATAGCTTAGGGCCCCACTCTCTTGGGAGCCTGCCAAAATATACTTCTTCTTAATTGTATTTCACTATTAATATACTTCTTAATTGTATTTCAGTTCAACAATTACTTTGATAAAATACATATTTTGTTATGTGCAGATGGCTTTAGATACCTACAAAGTCCATAAATTCCCATATAGCATATATCCAACACAAAAAAGCGACAATTTGGTTGTTGACAAAGGACAGCTGGACATATAAAGGGCCCCATTACCGTCAGTAGCTTAGGGCCTCATCAAACCTAAATCCGCCCCTGAAGACATCCCCTTTGAGTCAGTGCTGTGGGAGCAACACACATTGGGTTCCCTGTGCCTCACCTCTCCCTCTCTCAGTAAGCAGCAGGAATAACTGACATGAGGAAACCAGGTGTTCAGTGCCCCCCACTCACCTGTGCCACTCCACCAACCACTGATGGTAGGCTCTTTTGCTTGTTAATATTTTTTTTAAGAGTTTGAAAAGTTGGGAGCCATGTTGACACTCCTGCTTATGGTGAGCCTCCCAGAAACATCTGCAGAATTTGGGCTTCCTGGAAAAAAACCCAGCTGCCTGAATTTAATTTGTTAGGGCCAAAAGCTGTTGTTTCTGTATTTGCCGGGTGTTGGGCCAGATGACCCTTTGAGTCCCTTCCAACTCTACAATTCTATGATTCTATGAAATGTTGAATGAAAGGAATAAAATGCACAAGTCGGGGAATCCATCCTGCTCCCCACTGAGCACCCATTCCCACACCCAAATAGTTCTAATCCAGTTGCTAAAAGAAACCCATGTACACATTGGAAGTGATTTAATTGTTCTGCCAAATCAATCAGACTGTGTAGCTTTGCCCCCTCTTCCGTCACATTATATTTGTCATCATACACTTTGTTCCAAGGTATCAATGGCAATGGAAAAAACTGTCCTTGTTCATGCCTGCATCCCCATCGATGAACAGGGCTTTATTGTTTCCAGCAAGTATTACACATGGACTAAACTTTGTGCGTCGGCACATGCACTGAGTTCCTCTGTCATCGGTATAGCAGCAGCTGTCATTTTTTTTCATTTTTTTTTTTGGGGGGGGGGGGTTCTGAGCCATTCAGCATAAAACAAAGCTCAGGGTTCTGCATTCATTATAGTGGCCACTCAAAAATAGCTACAACTTTGTTCCACTTTGGCCAAAGTGGACGAAATTTATGGGCACAGGAGCTTCTCCAGAGTGGATTATGTCTGCCAGATTGCTGACAGATTGCTGATAGATCCATAGGCTTTTTGTGAGAGAATAAAAGGGATTCATTTTCCTCCATAACATCTTAGGGGCCAGGGAAAGCAGGGTTTTGTCACTTTCTTACCATAAAATAATTAAAAGGTGGTTGAGTAGGGAATGTACTCGCGTGTACCCCCCCCCCCTTTAATGCAGCTTTATATAGGCCTTTCTTTCTGGTGATTGTCTGTGTCCTCCAGTAGGCCTTTACAAGCCTCCAATTACAGTATTTCACAGAATAAGGTCTATCTTGAAGATTGCCTGCTGATTTCTGAAGAGTTCTGGTTTGCAGTTGTTTTATTTTTGTTTTGTTCAAGCAGAGCACTGTGTGTCTTTTTAAAAAGACATTTAAATTTAAAGGTTTTAACTTTTTTTAAAAAAGAAAATCCTCTGCTTAACAACAACAACAACAACAACAACGGGCAACATTTAGGACAATCTCACCTCTTGCAAAGTCCATAGACATAGAGAAAACAGAGGAGATACACAAGATACATAGGAAAATGTAGAGCTGTTGTTGTTCAGTCGTTCAGTCGTGTCCGACTCTTCGTGACCCAATGGACCAGGGCATGCCAGGCACCCCTATCCTCCTACAGTTTGGCCAAACTCATGCCAGTCACTTCGAGAACACTGTCCAACCACCTCATCCTCTGTCGTCCCCTTCTCCTTGTGCCCTCCATCTTTCCCAACATCAGGGTCTTTTCCAGGGAGTCTTCTCTTCTCATGAGGTGGCCAAAGTATTGGAGCCTCAATGTAGAGCTACACAAGGCAAAAAAGCACAATTGCAGAGTAACATGAGGCTTCAGAATACTCATTACTCATGAGTGATGAGCCAAGACATTAAATTAGAGGCTATTGTTGATCTGTATGAGTTTAAGGTTATAAGATAAGGAAGAAATATGACAGCATTAGGTTCTTTCCATTAGGATCTCATTGAATTTGGTCAAGCAACTTCTTCTCTACTGGGACAGCTCAGAGGATTATTGTGTAGGAAGGTTTTTAGGTTTTTAAAGAAAAAGCCTTACCCAAGGTCCTTAAAATTTCACATTCTGGTTAACACAAGCAGCCCAGAGTTTACTTAGCTACTGAGCTGTGAGAGCTTATCTAAATGAAGCATGTGCAATACTGTAATGACATACCTCTTGTCATGGAGTCTAATCTGTCTCTGACCCCGCAGAAGACAAAGTGGAAATATGTGTATTTGTGGAGATTCAGCAGGACTCTGAGGAACTGCCTTTTGAGTTAGTTTCTCTGAATTTCTCTCCTTTCACTCTCATTCTTTGGAAGTTGGCAAACCCTCTCTGTTTCCACATGATGAGTTTGGTTGGGCATAGGAGCCAACTCCTAGGGGCCAAGGGGGCTTCACTCCCCCAATAAAATATTTGAGGGGACCTCAAGTCCCGCCCTCAGGTTGGTGCGCATTGCCATTCAAATGGGGTGTGTGTGTGTGCACTTCATCTGGTGATCAAATATGTGGGGTTACCTGGGACCCCCAATATTTTATTCAAGTATGGGCAAGGATTTTCTTCTTCATGGGGCTGTTTTCAGACCAAGGAGCCCTGAGGGTACATTTTAACACTGAATACTAATTTAGATGTCTTTAAAAACAAAGTAAGCAAGCATTAACAAAAGAAGCAATGAGTCCCCTTTATCTAGAATATTAGCAGCTCTGGTAGAGGCAACCAGCAGTCTGGGAGCTCCATTTTATCTTCTCCTGTGCAAATAGAGAGAGCTGTCTCCATTATGTTCACTTCTTACAAGTGGGCTACAACAGTTTGTATATTAATGTTAAAGCTATCCACACAGTTCCGTTGAAGCCTTTACCTTTGCAGGTCTTTAAGATAGGATGCCAGCAAACTCTCTGAATGATTTTTCTTGAAATGGAAACATTATGACCTGCAGATTAATATGTTTTCTTTGTACTACCACAGGCTGTCTCAACCTTCCATTTCCCACCCTTTCTGTAAGAGGTCTCCCTGATGGCTAACCTTATTTCCAGCATGTTTCAAAGGATCTTATGGTACGGTTGTGTGTTAGAGCCCTCAGTGCTTCCTTCAGCTATCAGTAATTGCCCAGTAATTCCCCCTTTCAAGATGGTATGAAAGATACAATTATGTATCTAATTAGTGATGCAGATCTTAATTGGAGCTGCATTTGCAGTTGACTTATTTGCACAACAGCATGCAATGCGTTTGTTGCTCCTTTTTCTGTTGTTTGTCTAACAATTTCAAACCTCTTTAAGTTCTGGACACTTATCTGTGGATATGCAGTTTTTGAACTGATATGGAAACTCTCATATATTAGTGGCATCACTTGTCATCGCTTTAGTTGGTTTGCTCTGTGTTGCTTTGGGTTCTGCCACTCTTCCCAGTATGATCAACTGATATGCACAAATTAGATGTCCCAGTGTTGTTCCAGTCTATGTGTGACAGAAGGCAGCCTTACACTGCATTTGCTTTTCTTTCTCCTTTCCTATTAGATCATGAAAATTTTTAAATGCAGCTTTTAATTGAAACATTACAGCACTGCAGATAGTGTCACTATACAATGCAGTTAATAACTTCCTCCAGGCAGTTCTGGGCACAGTCATTACCTGACCTGGAATTCAAAGTGGAGGGAAAGTGACATTATTGGACAGGTGTGACGATATCTCGCTTCCGAGAACCTACTTTTACATTTTAGTATGGAGCAGAGCTAGCCTTAATATTTCATTGCTCACCACTGGAGAGGACTGTGCTGCATTCTTAACATCATTTGCTGGACACAGCTTGGCACAAATTGGATTTTAAGGAATGGCTGATGTCCATGAAATATTGAACAGAATTTAAGGGAACAAATATATATGGGCCCTCTCTCCTGAAATTCATGGCTTGATAGACTGACGACTAGGCATCACGTTATTGTTTTACTGTAGATGCTAAGGGTTGATCCCAGGGCCGGCCCCTCCCCTAAGTAGGATGGCATTGTTGTTGAAAGCAACAAAAGTTAGAGGGTGTTGGGTGGGCAAGGGGCAGCTGCAAGGTCCTGGAGGACACAGCTGTGTGCACCATACATACTGCCCTGAGTCAGTGTTGATGTGCGATTCAACTGCTTGCTTGGTCAGTTTCAGTCCCTGAAATGGTAAGAGGGGTAGTATCTGACTGAATCAGACATTACCCTTTGAATTGGGAGGTGCATGGAGCCAGCACCTGACCAGAGCTAGGCTGAATCACAAGAGGGTAAGCAGCTGGAGATCAGGCCCATATGTGAGAAAGCAAGTGGATTGGCAGACTGGCAAAAGCAACCTAGCACTCCTGCCAGTGCTCTCACAGCATTCAGACCTTGCCGTTGCCTCTCCCGTCCTCTTCCCACTAAGCAGCAGCAGCAACGCTGCCAGGAGGCTATTACTGTGACCACTAAGTGGGCTACTCTTGGTGTTGACCTACAGCTGCCACCCTGAACCCAGTCTCCTGTTGTATTGAGAGCTGGAAGAATCAATAGGAGGTCCATGATGGGCAGTAACAGGAACTGACCACACTGAGGGAGTCTCCAGCTAGTCCTAGTTCCTAGTCCTAGGAACAATGTTCCTAGTCCTAGGAACAATGCCCATTCAACACTGCTTGGCCATGCTACCCTTTATTTTAAACAAGCTGATCTGAAATGTGGGGCACTCCTTGAAAAGTTTCTCCACCTGCAAAAAAACCCTCCTAATTCTCAGGAGATATTGAGGCATTTTACACCACCATACTTGGCATCAGACAGTACTAGTCTCTTGTCAGCCTCTTCACAGTTCCCCATTTGCCCTTCTTCTTCTGAACAATAGTGACATTGTCGCAGAGCACCAACCAAATTTGCCTTTGTAGTGACCTTACTGAGGGCAAACAGAGCTAATTCAGAGCGACAGCAGCATCATGATTAGGCATGTTCCTCACTCTGAATCACCTTAGTTTGTCCCCCATGAGGTCATCACCCCCTCCCCCAAATTACAGGTAGAAGGAAAAGAGTAATTTAATAAAATAAAAAATGGAAATGAAAAAGCAGCCAAATAGTGTGAAAAAGATAAGCTTTGAGATGTCTTTTGAAGAAACACGCCAGGTTTCCCAAAAGCTCATTTTCATGCCAAAAAGGTTGAATGGAAATCTTTTTAAGCATTCCTGTTTAAAATGAGGATTTCATTTATTTCAATAGGCAAGTATAATGTCCAGGGCTGGCATGAGTCATTTATGCAGCAAAGAGAAAAAGAGAAACTGGGCTCCTAGCCTAGCTGAATGAATCCACCTTCAAACATGCTATTCCCTAAGCTGATATCCAAGGGTGGCTAAAAAGAATCATGGAGTGATTACTCTATTACAGGGGAGAAAGTCAATTTTATTGGATATGTGTACTGCTCAGCCCACCGTGCTTAGAAATTCAAGCACAGAAAGAGAGCCTCTGAAGACAAGTCCTTTGAGACAATCATCAGAGAGCTGACAAAGCAATTTTATTTTCAGATAAACTACAAGTGATGTGAAATGAGTAAAGATGTATCATCTGTGGGGTGATGACTGATGAAGACAGACACATTTAAATATACCATTCTCTGTGGGAAAAGGGAAGTTGGGTGTGTGTGACTTCAGTGAAGCGTGTGCCGGGAATTTCGTCCATTCAGAATTTTAATGGGAGTGTTGGTAGTGCTTAATTTCTAGAGAAAGTGATGGTAGGGCTCACATTTATCTGGAAACAAACACTCGGTGATCTGAAAGCCCTTCCCTAATATTTGATGAGTGGGAAAACTCTGTAGTTACTAAGTGATAGAGGAGCTGCACTCTGTGTGTGGTCACAGACAAACACATCCATTCAAACCTTCTGTGTTCTGAAATTGAGTCTTGGCACTGAAAAGAAAGAAAAAAGTCAGGACCAAGCTCCAGTGATCCCTGGCATAAACCCAGTCCCAAGCGCAGAAGTCAGTGATTAAATTGGTTTCAATACTGGATTGTTAATATCACCACCAACACTGGTCCATGTCTAATTGGAAAACATATTGTATCAATTTGCATACTTGATACACATAAGTTGTTTTTAGTCATTAGGAGGATTCTTGCATGACACGTATATATTTACAATTTATTAAATTTGGGAAGCGAAAACTCATTTTAATAGGCAACATTATACTGGTTTTTGTCAGCTATTACCCTGTGTGAGAAAGTTGTTCATCGTGTGAGTAATATGGGAATGATGTATTTGTGGTATGAGCATAAGAGCGTTTTTGTGTGTGCGTATGTTGCAGGAAAGGCCATAGCTTAATGACAGGGCATCTGCTTTGCATACAGAAGGTTCCAGGTTCAATCCTCACCATCTCCATGGTGGGACTGTGAGAGATGCCCTACCTGAACCCCTGAAGAGCCACCGCCAGTCAGTGTAGACAATACTGAGGTAAATTGAACAATGGTCTGTCTTGGTAGGAGGTAGCTTCATATGTTCCTGCTGTGAATGGGGGAGTTCATGGGCAGCAGAATGGACACAATGAAGGCATTGAACAAGGCATTTCCTTGGTGAGGCAACAGACAAAATGGTGCCTACTCACACCACTCTGCTCACAGAATGATGACTTGCAGTTAAATTTCACTCTGGTGAAATTATGAGGAAAATGTGTTCTCTTATTATTTGGCTGCACTACTAGTATCCTGACCTAGAACATTTACACCAGAAAAGCCGCCACAACTCTGAAATAATGCCATGTTTCCTAAGGCTACCCTGATGTAACTGTTGCTTCTCCCTAGTCTCAAACCCACAGGCACTGCCATTCAAATAGCAAGGACCAGAGTGAATGGATGTCTATTGTAATATATGAACCATGGAGTCCCAGTCCAGCATATGTCCACTGTGAATGTAACTTGGTGGCAGAACACATGCTTTGCATGTAAAGATCTCAAGTTCAGCCCCTGACCACTTTTGGTGGTGCTGGGAAAGCCGTCTTATCTGCAAACCTTGGAGAGCTTAGTGTAGCTAATACTAAACTATCAGTAGTCAGTGATTGTGATCCAGTGTGAGACTACCCTTCCACTAACTTTACTCTGATTACTTTCTGTGAGACCCAGCTATTATTAACTTTAGCTGGATCAGAATCCTTTAAAAGTGATCAGTCCAAAGCATGAAAATACTTATAGATGAGTAAAATAAAGAGGTTGTACCTATGTATAGGTTTTCTGGATATTCCAGGAAATTATATACAGCAGTAAAAGAAGTGCTCAATGTCAGGGGTTGGACGGGAGCCACACACCCACCCCCTCTGCACCTTCCTGAGAAGAGGACAGTATAGATTTAGAACAGTGGTTTGCAGAAGGACATAGTTTAGACACTGCTGAGACGAAAAGCTGGAAAATATTGGAGGAGCAGCAGGAGGAAGGAAGGAGAAGCACCAGAGGAGAGACATATAACAGATTCAGTGTCTCTTGAAAGCATTCCTGATCCCCCCCTCCCAAAACCAGGCGGGCCGTGAGAGTAGCAGAACAGAAATCTGAGAGGCAGAAAGCATTGACCAGCTGGTGCAGGGGTAACATAGATTAGGAGGGACTGAAGGGGTGGGACTTTACTTGGAGCAATGCCATTATCTAAGAGAGACAGCATTCCTTTGTCTCTTTGTGTGAATACTGAATGACTGCCACCGGGGAGAGGGATCGTAATTCCCTGAACCCAGAGTGAAGACACTCTGCTACGTGGATGGCTATTCTCCATGTACTTTGGGAAGAAGGAGAAAAATGAGTTCCATTTTGATTAATGGGATTTGCATTTGCATTTTATATATTTGAAATGCATTTGCATTTATTTGTTATTGTTATTTACATGAGGATTATATTTAAGTGCTTCCTTTGAATTTGGAAGCTGCTCTTGAAGTTCATTGATGAAAAATACACTAATACACTCCCAGAAGGGTCTCTTTTTTGCAAGCTTTTATTTTTTATTTTTTTTACCATCACCCTCTCAACTGCAGGGTGCTCTTTATCTTTAGATGAGTTTAAAAGTTAAAACAATAGGGCACCTCTGTTGAGCGCTAAATAAGAAAACGCTCAATAAAAGATATGTATCTTGCTAATGATGGATTCTGTACCATGGAAGGAAGGAAGAGTTTAAAAATTGTTAACAAATATGATGAAAAATGACTTTTAAAAAATAAAATAAAATAAAGGGTACAGGAATACCAGCTTCCAATAATGCTCCTCATAAAGAAAACTGTGACAGGTTTTTAATGTGATGGACATCCTTTTCTGCTGCCTGGTAATAATGACTTCTAGGAACAATGCTTCATTCTTTCATCTCTGAAAGTTAGTTCCATTATTAATGGCCTGAACTTCACATTTAACCTTTTTTAAGCTATGGAAACTGCAGTAAGAATATATATTTCCATAGTTGTTTGGAGTGTTGTTATTTGGAGGCCTAGAAAAGTGATACATGGTATCTTATATGAAAGCTGGCATTTGTGGATCTAATTAATGGTCCACTCTTGTCTATATGTCATTTTAAATGCCAGTCATATTCAGGTATTTTTGGATGCCCTTTCTCCCTAAATATTTAGACAAATATTGTAAGCTAATAATATCTACACAGGGACAGCGAGGTAAAATATTGAGACACTGAGTAATAGAGAACGGGGGAGGAATTCAATTCAGTTTGTATTTAAAAGCAAATCTATTTGCACTTACTAAAAAACATATGTTAGTCCTCCTCACTCTGGGGAATGAACACAGTCTGGCATAGAAAGGTAGCTTGAAGATAATGATGGCTTGTTATGACAAGAGTAAAACACCATGAAAATATAGACAGGGCTGGTCCTATAACATTGCATTGGGGGGAATGTGCCTCAGGTGGTGGATCACAAGGTGTGGATCATTTCACCTCCATCTGTTACCCATGGGCCTGCTTGCCACTATGTTTCAGTTCCATCTGCATTCATTTGTGTACACATTACTGGGCTGCAGAACTGCGTTGCAAAATTCAGAGAAATGAAATGAAATTTTTGAAGGATTGCATGTTTCACTTTTGCATATTGTTTTGAAAAGTGCAAGTTAGCTCAGTATGCTTTTAAATGCTAGCTGAATCCCAGGCCCCAACACCACTGAGTGATTCCATGTACCCAGTTGAATGTTATCACTGAAACATTTTTCAGATATTAGAAATGCTGTGAATTCCAGTTTCACTGCAAATTGCAAAGGGAATCGGAACTAATGCGGCAAATTTGCATGCATCTTGACCTCATCGCAAATCCAAAAGGAAATTTAAAAGTGACATTGAATAGCTCTAAAATAAAGAATAACTCTGGGAATAACCATGGCAGAGGCATCTCTACTATCTCCTCTTCATAACGTTCTTTGACAAAGGGGGCCTTCCTTGCTGGCTAATCCCAGCCCTGCCTCTTCCCTCCATCGCCGCAGGCCAAGTTCACTCCAACACAACCACCCCCCTATGCAGCATCTACTAAGGAGACAGCCGGCATTCTTATCAATACATTTTTCACTGAAGGGTGACTCAAAGCAAGTGGTATGAAAGAAGCTTCTGCTACAAGAGGGAGAAATGTAAGTGGAACCACCGGTAGGAAAGATTCATGTCATTTGAATGTCAGTGAATGGATACAGCAGTAGGCAGGCAGAGATTTTTCTTTTTAATCATTAAGATGCCATGAGCATTCCAGGGAAAGCAATATAGCAAAAGACAGCAGCAGGTTAGAGAAGTAGCTTATTGCTTCAATACAGTTTCTAAAAGTGGGGGGTATCAGGGGAGTTGGCTATGGTTGCATGGTAGTAAAAAGAGGCTCTCTTCACAGAATCTCGTTTATATTACAATTCTTTTTATTATTATATCCATGCATGACCTTTTAGAAACTTTGGGATTTGGGGACTCAGACCCTCCTTCCATTTGGATGGGTGTTCCTAGACAAAGTCTGAGGACCTCTATCAAAGATGCCACGTAGCTATGGAAATATATTGATGGTTTTAGTACGCTGTTTTGAATTATTTTAATATAATGTTCAAATATACTTCACACATTCCAAAATACCATCGACACAAAAATCAAGGACTGAAACTAAACATTTCTGAGCCCTTGCTCAAAAATATTAAGGTCTATTTGGTGAGGAAAATGGAAAGTCTTATATTTCATACTGTTTTAGGTTTCAATAGCTGACAAAAGTGCCTCTTGCTGTTGTTAAAAATATATCATTCTGTTATGTTAGATTATCTATTCACAGAAAATTAAGAAAATATGCCCCTGGGATTAAAAACAAAATGCTAAAGTAAGGGATTTTTGTTGAAAATGTAAGGAATGATGATTAGTTAGAGTGATGATTAGTTAAAACAAAAACTTCCATTAAATACAGTGAAAATATTTATCTAGGCAAGTGTGATGATGCAGTTTTGGTGTCTCGTGCATTGCTATGGCAACAGAAAAACGGAAGAAAGTGGGAAACTGCCACCGGATATGTTGAAGCTGCAATTTTCATCTGAAAGGATAGGTGGTGGTGGTGCAGAATATTCACAACATATTTTTTGTCTGACAGGAACAACTCTCTTTACAGCAAAATACCATAAAGGTGTCTCAGAATATTGTAAAATTAGCTCACCTTTTAGCCTGCCTGTCACAAGAGAAGCATAAAGACATAATTTCACCCTGTCATTCGTGTATCAAAGCGTTAGCTTTTCTGTTCATTTTCTTGACTTCTTCAGCATCTCATCTACCCCAATTATTATACTCAGCACAAACTTGCTGCTAATCAGTACTTTTGAAAAACAATAGGGAGGAGGGCAAGAAGGCTTTCACCCTGGAAAGTGAAGAGGAAGAAGACACAGGTAGATATTATAAATTGAAAAGGAGGCATTTCAAACTATTTAAATCAGTGAATCCATGTGGCTGAAAGTACATTCAAGACACTTCAGAGTGCCAGGAGAGGGACTTTGAAAGAAGCCAGATTTAAATGGCTATTGTCAGAGACAAAACAGTTGAAAGACTGAACACCACAGTCCTAAAGATAAACATAGGTGATATGGTACACTGATAACTGGGTACCAGCATTCCAACAACAGAATCATTGTGTGAGGCAAAAGGGAGAAGGCTAGCCCATCTTCTGGTCTGGTCAGTACAAAAGCCATATTGGTTGCATATGTTTCATAGGGATCCTTGCAGGAGAACTTTGATCTTCATAACCTGGCACCAGGCTGAAATTAAATGGTGCAGTAATCATGTGACTAGCGCCAACGCAACAGCCATCTTGTTACCTCCTTTTCTCTCTCCCCACAGCATCTAATAACAATTGACTTTACATTATTGTGTTGTTAGTTTTCCATCTCTGCTCCACTTTATTGGCTGCTGTTTGGAGGCCTGGACAGACTATCAATGTAATGATGTCATGTTGCACGTGGATGGTGTCATACCACATTGTGGGAGGGAGGGGGAGGAGGTACTAGGCTGTTCCATCCATACAATCTTTGCAGCATCTAATTTCAGCCTTTTCTGTTGTGGAAGCCAGGCTCAGCCCATCTGCTAGAGTTTCAACCACTATCCTTAATCTGCTCATTGTGCCAGTCAGCCAAACATAAAAAAATAAAAAAAATGGGGCCTGTTGGTTTTTGCCTTCTGAAACGGCAATAAATGAAAATGACAGTAGTACCACTGAACCATTAAACTCACAAAACATACAATCAATCAAACATCATCAGAGGATAGTGAAGAGTCCCAATTTATCTCAGAAAAGCTATTTGAATTATGATGCACTATTCGTTGCAATCTACTTAGAGTGTCTATTAGAAAAGCAGGGCACCACCATTCATTCATTAATTCTGCTTATTATCTGAGGAGTGGTTCCCGTTCAGAACTGTATTGCTATGTAACTAGCCAGGTCTACATTCCCATTCATGTAAAATCCACAGTGTACAATCAGAGCACAAAAATAAGAGCAATGAGAGCTGAAATCCTAGAATCATTTACCTGGGAGTAATCCCAGTGAGACTTTTTCCATGTAAATATGCATAGGATTTTGAAGTAAAACACAAAGAAACAATGAAGTAAGCATTTAAGCAAAGTAACCTTAACTCTGTGCTAAACTTTATCCACTGTGATCTCAGAAATAGTCAAAACTTTATGCAGCATTAAAGGAACCTGAAATAAATAGGCAAATGCCACAGATCTGTGATGATTAAAGCAAAGCTACATTGTTCAAATTTGGTTTACGCTGGTTTTTTTCCACGAGAGTTAGCACATTCTTCTGAATATTTTACCATTTCCCTTCCTTCAGAATCTGTAAAAATAACCATTGATTTTAAAGGTGTCTGTCCTGCTCAATTTCTATCTTCCATCCTGTTTCTAGTAGGAACTGAACTGAATCTAACTATAAAAGACAGTCAATTTTCTTTGCAGTAATCTTTAATATTTTTCATCAGCATCTTGCTCCCCAGACAAGGTGCTAGTTTTGCAATCTGAACCCACTCATCAGTGAACAGCTAATGAGATTAAAGTGTTGACTTTCAAAAATAATCACAAATAATAGAATGTATCATACCACCAATAAAGCCAATATTAAGATGGACTGCAATCTGAGGTATCATTGTGCTAATGCACAAAATATTTGCTCCCCAGCCAATAAAATGGTTTGGAAATGCATCCTAAGAGTCAGAATAAACCTCTCCACTGAAACAGATACTATGGGTTGTAGCCAATATTAATTCTATTCAGATAGACCTCCTATCGAAATAAGAACAGGGCTAGTATAGGTCCATTAATGTCAATGTGTTAGTTTTGAGTAGCTCGATACAATGCTATGTACGTTGCAAGTAGAGAAACAATTACAAATGATATATCATAAATTAAATAAATATTTAAATTTGAGTAGTTGTTCAGTCTAGATAGGCATTAAAAAAAATGCCTCAAGTTTATATAAAGATGCATTGCTACCCACTGGTTATCAGTCTCAGGAGTGGGTATTAAAATTGTTCACCATTATCTAAAAATTTAACCCATCCCAACATTTGAATTGGAAATACTTGGTGTTTATCAATGGATTTTCCATGGAACAAAATTAGTTTTCTCTTAATAAGACAAACGGAGCAGAAATGTCAATTACTATGGCTTCATTTTTACTATTATTTTCCAATTACTTAAAGAAGCCTATTCATAGCTTAGAATGGTAAGAAGTACAGAAGCCTTTCTTTGCAAACATTTAGAAGAATGCCCAGGGCCCTATATGTAAAGCTTCACTAGCTGTTCCTAAAATTTGAATCCCGTAAAATGTAGCAGCGCTAAACAATTTATGAAGCACAAATTGCAGTGGTTATTGGCTTTTTCTCATTATGTTTTCAGTTGCCGTTACGTTACTGGAAGTAAAATATTGATGCTTCCCTTTAAGCCTTAAAGACCTTTTCCTGAATGATGGGGCTGTAGATTGCAGTCCAAAATGCCCTGGTGGTAAAAAATGACTTGTGGCTCAACTTGAACCTTCCATTTTCACATCCTGAAAAACCTACTTACCCTTTAACCTGCCATAAGTAAGAGAATGATGTTATTTTGGTGGGCTCATCCCCAACTCACACTGCAGCATTAGCAGTGCAATCTTATACACATCTACTCAAAAACACATTTCAATGAGTTCAATATGGCTTATGCCAAAGAAAGTTAGGCTTGCAGCCTCAGTGATCTGACTTTTTCCAGGCCCTGCTGCATACTCTCCAACATGTCCCAGTGGAAGACCAAGGCCAGTGTCTTCTGGGGCCATGCTCTCATGCAAGTCATGTGACCTGTGTGAGAGTATGGCACCCCAAAACACATTATTTGGACACCGTGCTCTCACATGAGAGCATGCCAAAAATGGGATGCCCCGATTTAATAAATTTAATCAGGACAGTTGAGGGGGATGCTGCTGTACACCCTACTGTTGGTGGAAACAGAAGCAACCTTACCTACAAGGTGTGGGGGGCATTTAGCCCTCCAGTTGTTGCTGAATTACAAATCCCATCACACCAGCAAGCATGGCCAATGACCAGGAATGATGTGAGTTGCAGTTCAGCAAAATCTGGAGGACTAAAGGTTCCCCACACCTGGTCTAATGAAACACCTCCAATTGAGATGATGGAGGACCTCCCTTGAACTGAATGGATGTAGAACAGTGTAGCTCAGGAGTGGGAAAACTAGTCTTCCAGTTGTTGCTATACTACATCTCCCATTAACCCCAACCATCATGGCCAATAGTTTGATGAGAGTTGCAATCCAACAACATCTGGAGGTTCTCCTATCCTGATGCAACTCATGTGGAGAGGAACAGTGGCCCAGCATCAAGGCAACTGAGGGAAGGGAGAAACAAAGTTGTGCTGGTTCTTGACAGAACGTCTCTACCCCCTGATATCTATACAAGAAGGAAAGGGAATTGTGTGTTGGAGCAGGAATTTGACTCCTGTGCCCATCTGTCTTCTTCTTTTCATATCCCTAAGGTCCTTCTAAACACTCAGCAACAGTTTGCATTTGTGTGTGAAAGAAAGGAAAGGAGCTGACTGAAACCAGAAGCTTCCTCAGAAATGAGCTTCACCACATCAATAAATGATGAGCACAAGTCTGCTCTGCTTCTTTGAACTAGCTTTTTTTAAAAAGGGCACAGGGGCCTTTTGTTGCAAAGGTTTATGATGGTTTCATGATGAACGTTTCTGTTGAGGACTCGGGGTGGGCATGCCATCTTTGAAAGCAGCTTTTGGTTTGGAGGTACCAAGGCTCTTGGGCTACAATAGAGAATAATGTTCAGTAGTACATAAAACGCCTAATATGTGCTTTATTAGCTCTTTGTACAGTTATGCTTGTCACTGTCTGCAGACTGGAAAATGGAATGGGAGTATGTACTTCAGAAAATGTTGAACGCTCAAATTTTGGCTAGTAGGTTTCTTTATTAGGGATGGTATCAGAATCTGCATTGCTCAGACGAGCTCACTTGGATGGTCTTCCCCTGAGGCACCCAAATAGCACCCACATTTCTAGAGGATTAGATGCTCCCATTCACAGAGTTGCCTATTATGGCCACAATACAAGCTGTAGTGAGATATTTAAAAAAAATTCTCCATGCAAGTAGCATTGTCTGAAGAGATAGTGGGACTTGCCTCTCTGTTGTGTCCCTTGCCAGCTTCTCTCCCACCCCCGCACCGTCCATGGGGAAAATCTGATATGTGATCAGGATTGCACCTCACAGGGTCCTTCCTTGTGGCAATTAAATGAGGGGAGAACCATGTACTGCAAGAGAGTCAGTGTGGCCTAGTCATTAGAGTGTCAGACTAGGACCTGGGAGACCAGGGTTCTAATCCCCGCATGGCCATGAAGCTAACTGGGTGACCTTGTGCTGATCACTGTCTCTCAGTCTGACCCACCTTACAGGATTTAATGATGAGGAGGACAACAACTACGTAAGCCACCTTGAGCTCCTTAGAGAAAAAAGGTGAGCTATAAATGCATTAAATAAATTATAGTAACTGGTTACTAGGGTGAACACAGCTGTGCCCCCAAATGCAAGCAGGTGAGATGGATATTTAGTTGACATGGCATTAATAATTTCCTTATTCACTCTTCCCGTCACTACCCTACTCTCTTCAGAGCCAGACTCACTCCACAGTTTAGTTCCTGAGTTGCACCTTCAATACTAACTAGGTGAAATGCTGCAGACTTCTCTAAGCATTTCTAGCCTCTGATCCAGCAGGTATGTAAGCTTGGTGCTGTTTTGGCTGCCTTTGACTGACACTGTTTTTATCCATAATAATTCAAAACCAGCATATTTAGAATCAGATCCAGAGGGTTGAGCTCCATGGGGCTTCCAAGCTACTGTTTTTCATGAGCTGCTCCGTAACATTTGAAAAAAAGATTTTAATCTTGCTTATTGCTTTTTCTCTTGTTTTAACAATGTTGTGGCTGCCAGTTTGTGTGCATGCGTGTGTTTGGTATTTGCATTTTAATTGCTTTATTCTTTTCGTAAACTGCCCTGGGAATATGACTGTAAGGTAGTATAAAAATACTTCAGCTAAATCGATAAATAATAAACTCTTCCCTCAAAATGGGGAGGGGGGAATTATAGACTTCAAGAGCAGCCTACGACAGAACAGGAGGCTTGTGTGTATTTTAGACTGTGGCTTTAATCTTTTTAAAACTGGCATCTTTCCTATGACTTCATTTACTACATAAATCTGCAGCTGTTGCATTGGTTGTTCAGGCTCCCCCCCCCCCGCCCTCCTTCGTCTAATCCTTGCTTTATTATACTAACCTTGTGCTCTTTTTCTTTACTGGGATATTGAACTCTTCATTTATTGACTCATGTCTATTTTCAATTACAGGCTTGCTGTGATATGACTTGAAAATAAAGGCACCTAAGTTCTGAATCCATGAGGTCTCACAAATGCAACTTCTGTCACAGACTGACTTTTCCAAATATGGCACTCGCAGGATGGGAATTTTCCCAAAGAGATAATCTGAAGCATGTGAGCTGACTGCCTTTGTGCTGCCTTCTCTTTTGAGTCCTGATTAAATATAGTGACACTTGCATTCTGACATTCAAAAGAAAAGGCTGTCCAATTCTGTAAAGGGTATGGTTTGTGCATGCTAGTGCCATTTATTTCTGGGGCTCATAATTCTTAATTGCGATTGCACGTCTTCCTTCTCAGTAAACCAGTTGGCAAGAGTCTTGCCTTTACACTCCTCACCCCCCTGAAAAAAGTCAGCCCACCAGAAGATCGAGGGAACCTAATTTAACATTCCTCCTCTCTGCCACAGGGTCATTTGGTGGTATTGGGTGCATTACTCCAGTACTCTGGACAGAAGTGAAGTAATAGTCTAGTAGTACTTTAAAGGCTAACAAATGTATTACTACCCAAACCTTGCACAGATTACCAACAATGAGCATCTGACCGTAGCCCAGGAAAACTTACACCAGATTCTCCTCCTGCTCCTGCTCTGTCTCCAAGGTTCTAAAACAGTTCCATTTGTTGCACTACAATCCACTTTACAAAGTTGTAACAAGGATGAAAGATTATAAAACACATTGGCATATTCAAAATGCTATTATAAAAAGTTGGATGGTTCAAATGAGAACTCAATATGCAGAGCATGGGATCATGCACTGCATCCTTGCCTGCACATCCCACCCAGCTAAGTCTGTTACAGCAGGCAACCACACATTAGATGTGCGGAGGAGCCATATGAAAAGTCTGTTTGTAGGCCTGAATATGCTGGTTGTGTCCCAGATTCTATTTTTTATTTTATTTTAGTGTGCTTCCCCTTCCCATTGTGATTCCATGACCTCATAGGTCACACCCCATGACCTCCTAGCAGCTCCACCAGGTCAAGTGAGTACCAACCACATTTGGAAGTAAATGTGTACTGGTTTACAAATGGGCAGCATAATCCTATGCAAATTTGCTCACTGTGTTCAGTGGGACTTTGTAAGTGTGTTCCCTTGTAAGTGTGTTTAGTAATGCAGTCATACAATGCAATCCTACGGGCATCTGCTAAGAGGTAAGTCCTCTTTGAGTTCAGTGAGACTTACTTTCAGGAAAGGCTATTTTGAATTGCAGCCTCTGTCAAGCTAATTTTCAGTGCTGAACTTTCGGTCCTCTTTGAAAATGAGTATTTCTGGAAGAGGCCAAATTTAGCTGTATCATTTGATGTCTTCTGCATTTAGACAAGTATGTGAAGATATATAACACCATGACTTTAGAGACCAACAGATTAGGAGCTTCTCCTCAAATGTTAATTACTTTTACAGATGGACAGCCATTAAGGAAGACCAGCTCTTTGATATCAAAGGACTAACTTTGAATATATGTGTGGCTGACCACTCACAAAAACTAAACCACTTTCACACACTTGAGCCTCAATATATTGGAACATCTTCAGTGCCTTTGATGTGGTAGATTAAATGAGCTCCCCCAAGTACTGTATCATTTCAAAATGAGTTTAATTTTAAGTTGTATTTTAAAATGCAGGAGCAGCACCCCTAGCCTACGGCACTGAAGCTACAAACCTTTTTCTACCTCTCTTGTGTCACACATTGCATAAATGTTCAAAGTAATTTTTCTTCTTATTAAGTGAAAAATGTCGCCCCAAATCTTGCTATATTGGGAGGACCAATACATAAGAAATGTGGGTGTAGATGGACTTATTAGACATCCTAGAAAACATATTTTCAGCCCTAGGGCAGCAATCTTCCAGGACCAGCATGCCACTTGGTGTGTTTGTTTTTGTACAGAGGCAAAAGCAGGCAGCACAACAGGCGTGTCTCTTAATTTTTGTACAATTGGCAACTTTCTAGCCATTCAAAAGTGAGAGCTTTCACAAATATCTAGGCGTGCCAAAGTCATCTTCACATTGCTGGATAACAGATTTGTTTAGTTTAGAAGACTGGAGCAAATTACTCATTTGTTTTTATTTCATGGTATATTTCATGACTTATTTTCAGACATGATCTTGGTTGTAATATTTGTATGTAATGACTCTAGAAAATGTGTGACTATGAAAAGAAGGTTATTGAAAATTGATGTACATATGCCCAAAGCCAATTTAAAAAAATGGGGGAGAGAGCCTAGTGGGGCTAGGCTACTCTCTTAAATGTTCCCTTGGCTCCTCCTTCTCAAAACCCGGGAAGCTTCTGCCCAGCTTAGGGAGTGAGGTGCGATGCTCATGTGCGTGACAACACCACAGATGTTGCCCCCACCCCCACAAGCTCCCACCTCGCAAACTGGTGCCTCTGACCCTAACTGTCCCCCTACACAAAATTTCACTGCACACCACTGGGAGAGAGTGACCCCCCCCCACCTTTCAGCCCAAATGGTACATTGTATGAAACGTTTCCTACATGATTCTGCTGAGATAGCCCTAATATATATACGTAGCTGGACTTTAGGAGGAAAACACTGTTTTGCCAATCTCATAACAACCAGTTGATGAATTGGCCTTGACTCTGTGACAACACTGCACATCAAGGGTAGAAGCATAACAGGGATCTGAGAAGAAGCATACACAGGAACCCTTGATGCAAGTAATAAAAGACATGCCCCCTTCTCTTGCCCTGATTCCTCAGTATAGTATTCTTGTACATTTTGGTCTGCTGTGTATACGAGCTGTCAGATGGAAATCCTTCAGTCCTAAGACCTTTGTGTTGACAGCAATAAATATCACTGATTCCGATGCAAGTTCTGCTGTGCTGCAGGTAAATTATGGAAGCAGACAGGTGACAGCTTGTTCAGATGAGTCATTTGTCCTCATTTATCCTGCATCATCTGAAGGCAAGGTGTATGCAGAATGTCAATATGATTTGGCATTTGGGAATGGAAACATTTCCAGGAAGGGAAGAGCAATCCTGTGCTCACATATACCAGGTCCAGAAACAAGTGGCTTCTATGTTGAGGCAGCAGTTGCCAAATCCAATGCCAACTTATTGGAGGAGAGGGGAGAGGAAAGAAACATGCAACCAGAAATGGCAGAAAAATAACAGATGCAGCTTCCCTCTGTTACTTACCAATCAGGGACTGTGCTGCCACCAATGCCCACTTGTCATTCACAGAGGTAGCCAATAAGCTCACAATGATGGGGATATGCCTGAGACACACCACTGCATAATCACCCAACGAAGTGTGCAAATCAATACAACTCCCACTCCAGCAGCCGCAGAGCTGCAGCCAGCAATTCCCAGGCACCCTTCCAGACATGGGTTCAAATCTCTTTCTCCTCACCATCACTGACTTGGAACTCCACACAAACAAAGGGAGGGAGACCAGGACACGGATCCCCATGTCCTGGCAGAGGACCAGCAGGAAGCACTCAAGCGTTCCTGAGACAGAGGTTCAAGACCCTTTTGTCAAAGAGAGGGGCTATGGTGCACACTGATAGCATCCTCCAGTGGCTCACTCTATAGGGAAGCAGGAAACAGGAGTTTGAGCCCCAGCAAGACGAAAGGAAGAAAATGCATGTTCTCGCCTTTTGCATGCTGGAAAATATATACCAGGGCAAAAAACTGAAGCTCTCATCAGCCCAGCCAACATTACAAATGATCAGGGATTATGGGAGTTTGCCCAATGACACCTGGAAGGCTGGCTACTCCTTAATTGAGTCACTTCCATGAATCTATTTTCTTAGCACCTACCATAAACAGAGAGATAGGTCCCTGTCTCAAAGAAGCTTAACCATGGGAAGATAACAGAGGGAGAGAAGATCCCAAGATTGTTAAATTTCTTTTTCCCATGTCCAGATTGCTCTAAGATGTAGGCCTAGCAAAGAACCTTAAAGGGAATCTTAACTGCAGCCCTCACCCAGTTAATGATCTTGCCAGCTATTAAGTGGGACTAACTCTTCAAAATCTTCATCTGTCTGATGCTGCAGGAGGAGGGCAGGGGAGAGTGGAAGTTGAATAAGAAAAGGATTTAGTCCATTTCCCTTTCGCCATCTGTAAAAATATCAAAATCCCAGGCCCACCCACCTCCACACCTGGTGTTCTGCGGCCGGTATTATATTGCACAGATCACTTTCCTTAATCTCAGCTCATTAAACACTGCTTGCATCTCTTCAGCATCCCACTGAACATCGCTCTTGCAGTCCACTATTAGTCAGCAATCCCATAATAAAAGACACCGCAATGGACATCTCTCTGAAAAACCCAGCTAAGGTTGCCATAGCAGCCTTTCCTCTGTGGTGCTGCCATCTGTGGATTTGAATGGGAAAAATTAGCTTTCCAGTAACTTCGTTGTTTTCCACTGAGTCTGTCTATGCAGTAAAATGGTATTAGAATTCTCTGTGGATGATGGGTGGAAGGAAGTTCAGTACAGTGTAATTTAACAAAAACCTTTTTGAGCTCTGGCTGCGAACTATAAGGTCAATAATGTTTTTTCCTGTTGAGACCATGGTGCTTTTCTACTTGCACAAAAACTGACAGTCATCTTTGTATGGAATCTTTTACAACAATCCTGGATTTCTGTATGTGCTGGACTCATCTTGTTTGCATTCAGTCACTTTGTGTGATAATATATATATGTCTTCTGAATGCCATCCATTTTCCTATACACAGAATTAAGCTCATCTTTATCCAGCAGTCTCGTGTATTTTGGAACAATGTGTTTGGAAAAGCAGTTCTATTCAAAAAGCTACTTGGGCGGAAATTTTTTATAGTGGGCGTGTTTGCAAGTCCTAGCCATAAACAGAGATTGAAATATAGCATCTAGTAGCAGCTCCTTTTTTCACCTATTCGTGTTAAAACAAAAACAAACAAACGAAAACCACCAATTTGATTTGTGCTATATAGTAGCCTACCAATCACGTTTTTTAGTTGTCACAAATTCTCTCCTGCGTTTCCTGGCTGTGTATCAATACATTCTCTACTTTCTACAAAAGTTGTTCTTGCATACACTTTCAAGACTTAACTAATTAATTATGGTTTCACAGAACAGAGTCTACTTCATCAGATACATAAAGGTGACAGGTCCATAATGGGTATAAGAGCAGCCATGATCACATCTGAAATGGACCATGAGAAGAATCCATCAAACAGAGAGGAAAGGATCTATGCTGATGAAGAAAATGGGTGGATAACCA